>NC_134359.1:238146665-238251665 GCF_048569485.1 Anomaloglossus baeobatrachus | reverse complement strand
TGCCTTTTTTATGCAAATTGAAAGCTACTTTTTACAGTACCAAAACAAAATTCCAAACAAGCATGGCTATGGTAAATGCCATGCAAAATAATTAAGCTGATATATACAGAGCATAACTCCAGAACAATTAATGAAATGCAGGAGAAAATGGAGTAAAAAATGCACATCAGTAAACAATGTTCAATGGAAAATTACACATTTTTGTTAATAACAGTATTAAAATGAGAATCCACAACCATAGAACAACCAATGTCCATATTTAACAGTAAGTGATCCGTATATAGCAATACATAGATAAGGCAAAGGACGCCAATAAAATAAACGGACCAGAAATACAGTCAGATGGTAATGACTTAATACCCCACATAGAGTGTAAAAGGGGGACAATCTGATCAAAGGTCATAAAAATTATTGTAGGTACACCAAAACATTACAGCAGCGAACCTTATCTAGCATCATGGAGGTTCAAGCAAACGGACAATATGACCAAAAACAGTCTGTGATTAATCAAATATGACCAAGTAAATGCAGAGACCCCCATGCATGCTAACCAATTAGGTATAAATATGTTGCGGTGTACAAAAAATAGTTGACCATGATCAGATATACATCACCCATATACTCATAGTGTTGGGTAGTCAGAGGACAAAGGTTATCCAGTGCAAAAGAAGACAGGAGACCTAACGTACATTTCGCTTCTTAAAAATAACCAAATACATGGCTTCCTCAGAGGTCACCCCAGCAGCACTCCGACCGGCGCACGCATGCCCGGGGAGAAATCTCCTGATGATGTCATTAGGACATGCGCGTCAGATTCTTAGAGGCCGTCGGGTATAGGCACCTGGAAGTGTCCGCTGCGGGCATGCGTGCATTGGTCGGAGTGCTGCCGGGTAATGTGCACCCCCCGGGTGTCGTATGCGCCGCATGCGCCGCGTCCGATAGATGAGTTCCACCTGAAGACGTCCTGAACAATTACCAGCACTTACTTTGTTACGGATATAAATAGGCTACAGAGACATGCTATGTATCCACCCCACCTGCTCAAGAAGCCTACGCGACACACGCGTTTAGGACGGGTGTGGGGAGTCTCATGTTTCCAAAGTGTCCAGTGGCAGCAAACTAGACCGAATATACTTATGGGTAAGCAATATGTATAGGATATATAGCTTATATTTTCTAATCTATATACCTAACGATTTTCTCTGATACACTAAGTGCCTCCCCTACTCTTGACATAAGTCTACTCTTGACATAACCTCATGGGATGATGCACATTATATTATTTAACCACATATAATAGATGCCTTGATCCATTTTGAATATACACTTTTAAATTAACTATTTACATGCTGCCACCAGACACATGGTTACTTTCTCCCTTCCAGGAGTCCCTCATTAATATTCTATTACCATGATGTCATTTTAAGTCCTTTTTGTATGTGTACTTTTTGTATTTAATAAATGATCTAAATATTTGCGAATATGGTACTCCCTGTGTGTTTTTTACACACATTTAAGTAATTCTATTGAAGGAGTTTATTCTAAATTACCAATCCTTTATATGGAAGGGAATGACTAATAATTTTAATAGTAACATGACCTATGCACATATTTACCCTTTTTCAAAGTCTGTGTTTTTTTGCACAAACTAAGAATGTAGCCGTAAAAGGAAAACTCTGATATCATAAAAACAAGATCCAACCAAAACTTTTCATTCTTAAGGCTGCTTTACACGCAGCGACATTGCTAGCGATGTCGCTTGTGAAAGCACCCGCCCCCGTCGTTTGAGCGTCACGGGCAAATCGCTGCCCGTGGCGCACAATATCGCCGGTACCCGTCACACGTACTAACCTTTCTAGTGACGTCGCTGTGGCCGGCGAACAACCTCTTTTCTAAGGGGGCAGTTCGTGCGGCGTCACAGCGACGTCACACGGCAGGCGTCCAATAGAAGCGGAGGGGAGGGGGGGCAGCCGCAGGAAAGTCACGCCCACCCTGTTGCCGGCAGGACGCAGGTATGTTGCTCTTTGCCGTTCCCGGGGTGTCCCACGTAGCGATGTGTGCTGCCTAAGGAACGACGAACAACCTGCATCCAGAACGAGCAACGATTTTATGGAAATGAAAGACGAGTCAACGATCAACGATAAGGTGAGTATTTTTGATCGTTAGCGATCGCTCGTACGTGTCACACGCAACGACGTCGCTAACGAGGCCGGATGTGCATCACAAATTCTGTGACCCCCAACGACATCTCGTTAGCGATGTCATTGCGTGTAAAGGGGGCTTTAGATTTGAATTTCGGTCGTCAAAATCATTAAGAAATGGCTGATTTTCAAAAAAAGGTTGGACAATGGAATCAGCAGTAGAAGCTGCTTCTTCTCACCAGTGCTATACACATAAGGAGAGATAAAAAGAGTAGTAGGAGCCGCCATAGCAAATATTCAACCTTAATATCTGGACAAAGGAACACAATGTGGGAAAAAAATGATTGCAAATAAAATAATTATTTTATTTGCAATAATTTTTTTCCCACGTTATGTTCCTTTGCATGTTTTGCATGATCTAATAGAGAAATGTAATAGTTATTAATAAAACAACACATTAATGCTGTTCCACCTTGATCTCAGCGCACATTTTAGCCACAAGAAAAAGGCTAAATTTCGCAAGTTAATAAACATCCGTTGTCAGTCATTTGTAATGTGTCAGTACAGCTAATAATTAATATGAGCTTCGACCACCAGTCGTCTTCTGTCAGCACCATTCCCAGGATCGATCTAATCCACCCATGACAGATTCCTGTGCACCTGCGCTCTATTTAAAGAGCAAGCTTTAATAATTTATGGGGTGTTCCTACAAGAGGTTCTGTAAGTCGCTATGTGAGTAACCCCTGTCAAATGATGAGAAATATTAACATTATACCGTATTTAACAAAATTTCTATAGTAAAATAAATACCGTACATACACTTATAGAAGCTTAATCATTCACTGTGTTACGGTAGTAAAAGTCCAACGAAACCAGGGATGTGCGAAGAAGACATTAAAGGGGTAATCCCATAAAGATCATATAGCATCTATTCACCGGATAGATGATGAATGATCTGTTTGGGACGAAGCGCTGTGTCCTCCCCTGGCACTAAGAATAGAGGTTCTGAACTACCATATGGTATTGGTATTGTGCATGCGCTACCAATCCTCCACCCACTGCAAAGTGGCTGTGCGAGAGTTTGTGTTCTTCTTTCTTCACGTACTACTTCGTTTATATGGAGTGACACAAGTCCCTCTTTGTTGTGATCGGTGGTTGCCCAGGCCAAATCCCAACCCATTATGCATATATCCTATTTTTTGTTATTGTAACACTAACCCCTATAATTATTATCCAGTAGAGATGAATAGATTGCGTCGAACAACCTCAGTCCAGATTCCAGGTCAGACCACTCTGCCCGTGGACAGGAGCTGCATGAATTTCCTGACCTTCCAGGATCCCGTTCACTTCTTATACTATGCTGAGCTGACCGGCATCACTTGTGCACAGCAAAGAGCACAAATGATGCCATGTGAGTCCATTCAATAAAACGCTGTGTCCTTCTTTCTTCTTTTTATGGTTTGATATTCTATTTATGCCATAAGAGATCTCATATTTTTTGGGGTAGTGCCATCCCATTCTTTATATGGTTTACATTCAATCAAACACCACACTAAGAAACCCAGAAGGCCAGAAGATTCACAGATGTCCTGTTCAAGGCCACAGTGCAGTGACCTGGATTGTGGTTCAGGATAGCGCAAAGTGAGCCGCTCATCTCTATTGTCCAGAATATTGATTCTGCCCATGGCAAGTCTTATGGTTGTGTGCCCATATGGTGTGCAAAACTTGTAACAAATTAAGGGGCATCACTGACCCTGATGGCCTGGGCACCAGGAGACCAATTCTACATTTGGTTACGAAAGTTATGAAAACACAGATGTAGTGGATCCACTCACATTGCTTAGCTACTTAGTTAACCAATGTTACTTAGTCAACTGTAATGTTGGTGTTATTTTGGCTCTCTTTCGCAGTTTATACCTTCATGACTCAATCTACTTTAGTGCAGAGGGAACTACCTGATTCTCATTAGCACAAGGACGTAGAAGAAGCAATGGGAGGAAACTAAAAGGAAAGAGATACAGATTAGACATTAGCAAAACTTTCTGATAGTGAAGGCAGTTAGAGAGTGGAACAGGCGGCCACACGAGATAGTGAGGGCAATCAGAGAGTGGAACAGGCTGCCGTGGGAGGTAGTGTAGTGACGGCAGTCAGCGAGTGGAACAGGCTACCACGGGAAGTAGTGAGGGCAGTCAGCGAGTGGAACAGCCTACCACAGGAGGTAGTGAGGGCAGTCAGAGAGTGGAACATACTACCACGGGAGGTAGTGAGGGCAGTCAGTGAGTGGAACAGGTGGCCACGCGAGCAAGTGAGGGCAATCAGAGAGTGGAACAGGTTGCCATGGGAGGTAGTGAGGGCAATCAGCGAGTGGAACAGGCTACCACGGGAGGTAGTGAGGGCAGTCAGAGAGTGGAACAGGCTACCACGGGAAGTAGTGAGGGCAGTCAGTGATTGGAACAGGCTACCACGGGAGGTAGTGGAGGCAGTCAGAGAGTGGAACAGCCTACCACAGGAGGTAGTGAGGGAAATCAGAGAGTGGAACAGGCTGCCATGGGATGTAGTGAGGGCAGTCAGCGAGTGGAACAGGCGGCCACGCGAGGTAGTGAGGGCAATTAGAGAGTGGAACAGGCTGCCATGGGAGGTAGTGAGGGCAGTCAGCAAGTGGAACAGGCTACCACAGGAGGTAGTGAGGGCAGTCAGAGAGTGGAACAGGCTACCATGGGAAGTAGTGAGGGAAGTCAGCGAGTGCAACAGCCTACCACAGGAGGTAGTGAGGGCAATCAGAGAGTGGAACAGGTTGCCATGGGAGGTAGTGAGGGCAGTCAGCGAGTGGAACAGGTGGCCACGCAAGTTAGTGAGGGCAAGCAGAAAGTGGAACGGGCTGCCATGGGAGGTAGTGAGAGCAGTCAGCGAGTGGAACAGGCTTCCACAGAAGGTAGTGAGGGCAGTCAAATAGTGGAACAGGCTACCACGGGAAGTAATGAGGGCAGTCTGTGAGTGGAACAGCCTACCACAGGAGGTAGTGAGGGCAATCAGAGAGTGGAACATACTACTACGGACGGTAGTGAGCTCTCCATAAATAGAAATCAAGCAAAAGCTGGATAAACATATAGCTGGGATGATGTGACAATCAGTGTACAGGTGCAGAGAAGAAGGAGAGATTAATCTCTCCATCTTCTCCATTGCTTGTCTCTGCGCATATGGGACTGCACTCGGATAATATCTCAACAATAGCTGAAAATTTTAATAAACAGTAAATTGCAAAATTGATTGGATTTACAAATACTATTTGACAATAATCATTTATGAAAAGTATGTAATAAAAGTATAGTTATCTATGATAGCCAATAAAAGAAAAGAATCCAGCCTGGAAAATCCATTTGAGTGAAGGTAACAAGTTTTCATCAGACTTATTCCCTTCATGGATATAACCAATACAAATAGACATTAAAATGTATTTATTTTTTGCGGTATTCAAGCATTAGACATGGCAGACATCCAGAGAGGTAATTGCCAATACAGGGGCTGATGACTACGAATGCGCCGATAAATTAGTTTTAAACAAGTCAATTCGGAGAGCCTCATATGTTCTATCAGCATGTACAATACTGTGTGTAGAAATGGTATTGACTTCTTTAATTGATAACTTTGTTGCCCTGTATCTCTGATAGAACATCCCACCCACCTTTTCAATTAAGAAATGTCAGATGAGTTCTCTAAACTCTAACGGGAAGTAAGATAAATCGTGTCTATCAATATTCTAAAAAGACGGCTGGGTGTTTGTGGGTTTTTTCAGTAGTGCTGTATATTATGTTAACTTGTGTATATTTCCATCTAAAAAAATCTGATTATTTAAGGTATTCTTTACATACTTTATTGTAAACCCATTAAAGGATTTATACATCTGCATTCATCCAGTATATGAAAAGTAAGAAAAAAAGAAGTGACTTTGGCTTCAATAAAAATATCTTTCCATTTAGTGTTAAGGAGGGTTTATAATATCTGCTTTGTGGCATTGAATATTGACCAATCAGCCTTCGGACCAAATGAGTTAATCAACAGGAAGTGACACTACCGCTGCCACTCATTTCCTGTCGATTGATCATATGGTCCCAAGGCGTGGCGAGAGACCTCAGTGGTGATTGGACGTGTGGCTTGCATGACGTCACAATGTCACCTGAGCTATAAACCACAATTACCGACAGCACTGGAACAGCACCAGAACGGGAGGTGGGTACAGGGTCTTTTATTTTAACTGGGTAAAACAAGTGGAATCAGAATATTGTCCTAGTAGTGGATAACCACTTTAATGGTCTGTTTAGACAGGCGGATAGAGCTTAATAATGCACATGTAGGTATATGTAATTTCTATAACCCGTGAACAAGGTTGTTAGGCCAAAATGTTGGCCCTCTTGCACAGACCTGCTGAAATTAAATAGATAAAACTACCATAGTAATCTACAGTATATATACTGGATTTATTCTACCATTGAGCACCGATCTGAATTTACCACCGAGTGCCTACCATATTTGTTTTTACCGATGCCCATAGTCTGCCATGAGTCCTGTTTGTAAAGGACAATGCGCTGCTGAGAATGAAAATGATGATTTTTTTTTTTCGGCAGCAAAACAGATCATTCACCCAATGATTGTTCATTTGATGATCGGCAACTTGTTTACTTTGCAAGATTGTCATGAAATGAGTATTTCTAGGAATGCTCATTCACAAGATTCTTTCAAATTAAAAGAATAGGTAAAACCCCAGCACTCAAAGGAAAAGGAGAATTTTGTGTATGCAAATAAATTTTATTTTTGATTAACTGCAAAAAGTGAACCCTGACAATGCAACACCAATGTTTCGGCTTGCGCCTTTCTCAAGGTTGTTGCTTAATATGGAAGTACAAGAGAACGCGGGTCACCATAGACAACAGTGGCTGCTGCTGCACGCTTCCCTGGGCGTCTCCTACAGGCGTTCTCTTTCTCTCCACCATTCTTCTGAATCTTCTACACACCAATACCTTTATTTCTTGTACTGCAAAGTGTGAAGCACCTCCTTTATCTCAGCCACCGTTGTCCATTGTGACCCGTGTTCTCTTCTACTTCCATATTAAGCAACAACCTTGAGAAAGGTGCAAGCCGAAACATTGGTGTTGCATTGTCAGGGTTGACTTTTTGCAGTTAATCAACAATAAAATTTCTTTGCATACACAAAATTCTCCTTTTTCCTTTAAGTGCTGGAGTTTTACCCATTCTATTAGTACCCTTGCTTTACCCTTCAGCACCACCTTTGAAGCAGTGAGCCAGATCTCACCTATATTATATCTTTCAGATTAAAGGCATTTTAAGAGACTGAACTAACCAGCGGTTAGCATTTATCTAATGTGTATGGGGACCTGTAGGTCTAAAGGTAACTGTGCTCGCTCACTATATGTGTTAAGCAACGTTCCCACAATGAGTTTTGGTGAATTTTTATGTTGCATCTTTTTGCTGCGTCGAAAGCACAGCATCTTACAGTTCCAACAAAGTAGATGGGATTTATAGAAATCTCCTGCCCTGTGCTTCTTTTTTTCTCAGCGTAAACCGACCTTCCATGTACGTTTCAAATCCGGATCCGTCATGCACCGCGGCTAGAGAAGGAGCACAAAGATGGCTAAAACAGGCGGCGCCGGACAACGGAGACGTCCATTAGGCCCACCGCGCGACCGTTAGGTAAGTATTATAAAGTGTTTTTTATGTTCTCACAGCGGCCTGGGCTCTGATATACAGCATGTTAGAATGCTGTATATAAAAGCCCAGTGGTGGTGGCCGCAGCTTATAGGCCAGAAAAGTGGTGGCAGGTTCCCTTTAAAACACAAATAAAACTAATTTAAATAATAGATGCAGAAATGCTGCAATATCAAAAACTCACCAAAAGCTCATAGTGGGAACGTAGCCTTAGCTCATTAAGACTGAACCAAGCATATTAGCAAACCTCCACACAGATTCTCCCCTGACCCTACATCATTCCTCAAGCTTCAACCTCACAGACAGTCTCTCCAATTAACAAGCTGCTCGTAACAGTCCACAGACACCCACCTAACATTATAAACCCTATCAAAAAAGACTACACCCACCATCAAGAGTTTCAAAACACATAGCTGCATTATTAATATACAGTATAAAGACATTTGAAACATATATGTGCCTGGAGACAGTCTTAAAAATAACAACCAAGAAATGCGTTGCAATGTTTACATTAATCCTATGAACCAAAATATATCTAAAATGGGTCTGGAATACAGCAATTTATATAGTGCTGTAGGATGGAAAAATAACTTAATAAATAAATAAAATAATAGAGTAAGGATGAATGTTCTAAATCGGTAAATGTTCGTAACATACAGATTCTATTCTACAATAATATAATATCACCAGTGACGCAGGTAGAATGTAGGGAAAAAAGAGCTTAGAGCATAAAATAGTAATTCGTAGAAAATTGAGTTAATTAGCAATAGAATAAATAACAAGATATACAAATATCCAATAAAGTGCAAGAAGCTATAGAAAATAAGTATTTAAAAAGTGATTACAAAGTGAAAAAGGAGTGATACATATAATATGATACACATTACGGCATAGATGACTGTCTCCTTCATGAGCATATAATGGGCTAGCTAGCCCTGCATGCCACATGGAAGATTGGTCCTGGCTGGGTGTGTCGTGTGGGCTGGGAACCTGTTCTGGCTATACACTGCCAATGTCATCGGCTGTCCAGGACTGGATGATCATTCGTACTCACAAAGAGACTAACTGTTCACTTTACATAACAGCTCTACTCAACCGTTCACTCTATGCAACAACTGTACTCTCCAGATAGCGGGCACTTACAGTATCTTTCACCACATTACAGTTTTATTCGGCATGATCAGATACAGTTATAGTTCCCGCTGGGTTGTTTCAGATCTATACTCGGACTATGAGTTCCAGCACAATACAGCTCAGTGTTGCAGTACAACGTGTCACTATCCCTGGTAACTGATCCATGTCACAGAGTGAGGATCAGGTGTCCCATCACCATGATCTGAATAAAGTCTTGTGCTCTCAGATGCTGAAGTAGGGTATGCAGGGATAAGCAGATTTCAGTCACACGCCAGTTGGGAACAATCCATTACCTTGAAGCTAAGGGGCCTGGCCACTTCAGTACTCTCCTCTGACTCCTATTGTCTGGGGCCATTCCATTCAAGGATCGGTCTCTCATTTTTCACACACTGTTCACACATCAAGTCCCAGCCAACTATTTAGGTTCGCATTCTCATGCTCAGTCTCCTGTCTTCCCGTTGTTTCCATAAGCCATCTACTGTATGTAACCTTGATGACCTACAGATTATCCGTCTATAATCATCGCTCACTAGATATTCACTTAACTGGCTCCTCTAGAATGAACCATCTCTTACCCTATCAGCTGACCCCTCCCATTGTGAGCTTGTCACAACATTTAACTATCTCTGTCCCTGCTGTCTGTTGCTAGGGAGAACTCAACCTTCACAAGGCAATATAAATATTATGCATTACATTTCTACATATAACACTGCTATACCTTATACATTACATATCAACACTTATCACACTCCATATCACAGTACATTAAAATTCACAGCGCACAATTTTCACAAAAGACGCAAGACATTATTCACATTACATTACACAATGTGACTGGTGTTACGGGGGGCTGTCTGATAATAACTTAAAGGAGTATCAGACAGTCAGGGTCCACCGTGCAAAGACTCTGCTGCAGACTATGGCAGAGTGCAATACCTCTGTTAACTCACTGTTAACTCACAGAAGGATATAATAAGTAAGTAAAGCAATTCCTCCCTTACTTGGAGGGTGTGTGGAATGATCTCTGTTAATAATCACAGAGATCAAAGTGGAGAGGGAATTTTTTGCCCAGGAATAAAAATATAAATATAAAATTGTAAAAAAGTGATGTGAATCTTTATTATTTGTATTGTGGGTTAAAAAGCTTTTAAAATAGTCACTCCAAACAGTTTTAAAAGCTTTTTAACCCACAATACAAATAATAAAGATTCACATCACTTTTTTACAATTTTATATTTATATTTTTATTCCTGGGCAAAAAATTCCTTTACAATTTTTATTCAACATATCACAGCATTTTATTTTTTCATTATTTATTATCTATTACTTTTTATAGTTTTTTCTATAAAATATGTTTTGCCATACATATATTTATATATATATATTTTTCTTCTTTCACCTAGATGTCAATATAATTTACCTGTGTTACATATTTATGGGTACACAGATATATAAATCACTGGTGGCGTTCACCACTAAAAGTCGACTTTAACCTTATAATTAGGGACTGCTACTTTGGAGTTCTTGTCCCGAAAATTGACATTTTTTCATACTATTCCTCTCATTTCTTATTTCTTTTTTCTTGATTTTTCATCCAATTATTGTTTAATTTTCATGTAAACTATTATGATGACCAGTCTATGAACATTTAACAGAGTTTTGTTATGTCTGCAGAAAGTGCTGCATCATGCATGCAGAGGTCTCTTTTTTTTTTCTCTGACTTTTTTCAAAGTGCCGGGAGGCGGTACTTTGTAGATACCATATGTATAAAAGGGTTCATCTCTCTGTACATGCAGTGTTGATTTACTGGTCCTGAAGAAGAGGTCTTAGACCTTGAAACGCGTAGACCCATGGAATAAAAGATTGTTTAATTTATCAACATCTCCTTCTGGATTACTGGCGGATTGCGCGGGTTTAACCCCTTCTCCCTCTCCACTTTGAAGTCTGAAACACGTGGGGCCGCTGCAGCTGCCATTATCTCATGCTATCTGTGGTGGTTGTGACCTCTCACAACCTCAATCGGTGAGTGCATTTACCATTTGCTAACCGTTTGTTTTATCTGGTAAAACCCTATCAGCGCTTCTCTTTTCTAGTTTATCTACTGAATAATCACAGAGACAAAGGCAATGTGTGCGAAATGGCACCTACCTAGGTCCGCTCTTCTAGTGGTGCAAAAGAGACGAACAGCAGCGTAAGCCGCACAAAGCTCCTACCTGCGTTCGCTCCACTAGTGTGCGAGGACACGAACCACTAGATATGGCACCTGCCTAGGTCCGCTCTTCTAGTGGTGCAAAAGAGACGAACAGCAGCGTAAGCCGCACAAAGCTCCTACCTCTGTTCGCTCCCCTAGTGTGCGAGGATACGAACAACTGCCAGACGCAGTATAAGGAACGTTACCCTAGCGGCAACGTCCACCTATGAGTCGAACCACAAGGCCCAGCCAGACCATGTGCCTCAGGCACCTGCCTATGTCCGCTCCCCTAAGAGGTAAGGATACGGACAGCAGCCGAAGCTGTAAGGTATAAGAACGCTACCCTGCCGGTAGCGCTCACCTAGCATAGACAGAGGAATGCCTAGAGGAACGCGCACAGAACGTCTGCTCTTATGCATGAACCAAGAGGACTGAGCGCCATGCGGCGTGTGTCAGGGTCTTATATAGACTCTGTGCCTCATCCAAGATGGAGGACACCAGAGCCAATCCGCTGCCAGAACGACAGGAGTGACGTCATGCTGGCCTATCACCGAGCAAGGCATCACAAGCACATGACCAGCGACCAATCGGCATAGAAGGTGTCAGAGACATGTGACCTCGTGTCAGCGATGATGTCACCCGCACATGTGCAATGGCTCCAAGATAGGACTTAGTCTCCGGCGCTCGCACATGTGCAGTAGCAAGAAATCTGGACTTAGTCTCCAGCGCTCGCACATGTGCAGTAGCAAGAAATCTGGACTTAGTCTCCAGCGCTCGCACATGTGCAGTAGCAAGAAATCTGGACATAGTCTCCAGTGCTCGCAGCAACCGTAACAGTACCTCCCCCTCAAGGACCCCCCTCCCGGCGACGCAGGCAATCGGCAACTAAGTCGGGAGCATGGACAGCCTCCTCAGGCTCCCAAGAGCGATGTTCCGGGCCGTAACCCTCCCAATCTATCAAGAAGAACCTGCGCCCTCTAACCATCTTAGAACCAACTATGGCTCCTACCCCATAGCTAGAGCGAGAGGAATCAGAGGCAGGAGAGTGCACTTCACGAGCGTGAGGTAAAATAGCCGGCTTTAGCAGTGAGACATGGAATTTGTCATGAATCCTAAGATGGACGGGTAACTTCAATTGGTAGACTACAGGATTTACCTGTCGAAGAACCTCATAAGGACCCAGGAAGCGAGGAGCAAATTTGACAGAGCTCACTCTAAGTCTCACGTGTTTTGCAGAGAGCCACACAAAGTCCCCTGGAGAAAAGACAGGAGCCGGGCGACGAAACCGATCGGACACAGTCTTCATACGGTCCTTAGCTGCTTGGATCGACTCTTGAGTCCGATCCCAAACCTCTCTGGCATTAGTTGCCCAGTCGGCCACAAGAGGAGGAGGTGCAGCAGCGGGAAACGGTACCGGTACCCTAGGGTGTTGCCCATTATTGAGTACGAACGGTGTCTGCCCAGTGGCCTCAGCCAGCGAATTGTTAAGGGCAAATTCTGCCCAGGGTAGGAGGGAGGACCAGTTATCGTGGTTCTCAGCAACAAAGTGTCGAAGGTATATAATCATAGATTGATTGGTACGTTCAACCAAACCATTGGTCTCCGGATGGTATGCCGAAGACAGATTCAACTCAATTTGCAGAAGGCTACAAAGATCTCGCCAGAAACGGGATGTAAATTGCGGGCCTCTATCACAAATGATACGATCTGGCATCCCGTGAAGCCTAAAGACATGCTTGAGGAATAGTTTGGCTAGTACCCTGGAAGATGGGATTCTCGATAACGGTACGAGATGAACCATCCGGGAGAAATGGTCCGTAATGACCCACACAAATCTATGTCCCTGTGAACATGGAAGATCACCCACAAAGTCCATGCCTACCACCTCCCATGGTCTATCTGGCACTGGTAAAGGATGCAAGAGCCCAGCCAGTCTCTGCCGTAATGGACGGTTGCGAGCACACGAGTAGCAGGAACCGACATATCTCTTGACGTGGCTGGCTAAGTGTGGCCACCAATACCACCTCTCCAGTAACTCTCGTGTCCGCCTAATACCAAAATGCCCACCCACCTTTGAGGTGTGGGCCCATGACAGTATATCATTCTGTCGATCAGGCGGAACAAAGGTCTTGCCCGGTGGGATTTGGTCTAACGTCACAGGGGAGAGCGTATGAAAAACCCTGGAGGGAAGGATAAGACGAGGTTCGTCAATCTCTTCCTGGGTAGAAAGCATAGAGCGAGACAGGGCGTCTGCCTTGTTATTCTTACTGCCAGACAGATAGTTGATGGAGAAGTGAAAGCGGGAGAAAAACAAGGACCAGCGGGCTTGGCGAGGATTCAGACGCTGAGCGGTTTGTAAGTACGTCAGATTCTTATGGTCTGTATAGACCTGGAAAGGATGTTTCGCTCCTTCCAGCAAGTGACGCCACTCCTCCAAGGCTAATCTCAAGGCGAGCAGTTCCCTATCCCCAATGGTATAGTTTCTCTCTGCCGGTGAAAAGGTCTTCGCAAAGAAGAAACACGGCCTTTTTCTACCTGCACCGTTCTTTTGATACAAGACCGCACCAGCACCCACTGAAGAGGCATCAACCTCTAAGAGGAAGGGCTTACTCTCATCGGGTCTTTGAAGAACGGGTGCAGTTGAAAAGTGTCTTTTTACTGCCTCAAAAGCCTGAGATGTCTCAGTAGACCAGGCTTTGGGATTAGCACCTTTCTTAGTCAAGGCCACCAAAGGGGCCACCAAAGTAGAAAAATGGGGTATGAACTGCCTGTAATAATTTATGAATCCTAAGAAGCGTTGCACCGCCTTCAAGGAATGAGGTTCGGACCATTGCAGGACAGCAGAGAGCTTTGCAGGATCCATAGCCAGGCCCTCTTGTGAGATAATGTAACCCAAAAAAGGCAATGAGGACTGCTCGAATACACATTTCTCGAGTTTAGCAAACAATGAGTGCTCCCTTAAACGGGAAAGGACACGAACGACATCCTGACGATGAGTCTCCAGATCAGGAGAAAAAATCAGGATGTCGTCCAGATACACCACTACTGAGGATAACAGTAAATCCCTGAACACATCGTTTACGAAGTCCTGAAATACTGCGGGTGCATTACATAACCCAAAAGGCATGACGAGGTATTCATAGTGACCGTCTCGGGTGTTAAAAGCGGTCTTCCATTCGTCACCCTTTCGAATTCGTACCAAGTTATACGCACCCCGCAGATCCAACTTCGTAAAAACTTGAGCTCCTCTCAGTCTGTCAAAGAGCTCCGAAATTAAAGGTAATGGGTATTTGTTCTTTATTGTGATTGCGTTGAGACCCCTGTAATCTATGCAGGGACGCAAATCACCCTCTTTCTTCCGAACAAAGAAAAACCCAGCTCCCGTGGGAGAGACAGACTTACGAATGAACCCTTTCTCTAAACTCTCTCTTATATAGGTCGACATGGCCTCCGACTCAGGTATCGACAGGGGGTAAACCCTGCCTTTAGGTGGAACCGAACCTGGGATAAGGTCTATGGCACAGTCATACGGCCTATGGGGTGGAAGAACCTCAGCACCCTGTTTGGAGAACACGTCAGCGAAATCCAGATAGGGTGTAGGTATGGGAGAGAGATCAGTAGATGCAACCGCAATGACCTTAGGTGGTAAGGGAAGACATCGGGACTGACATTTCGAACCCCAACTAATAATGCTGTCAGACTCCCAGTCAATGTGAGGAGCATGAGTCCGAAGCCATGGGAGACCCAGAAGGACGTCTTCTATACCCTCAGGCAAAACAAGAAAAGAAATCTCCTCTATGTGACCCTGAGACAGGGAAAGGCGCAAGGGAACTGTCCTCAATGTAATGGAGTCAGACAACATAGTCCCATTAACAACACGGACAGGAATAGGCGCCTCTAACATGATAGAGGGAATATTGTGTCCCTTTACAAATCCTGAGGACACAAAAGTCCCGTCAGCTCCGGAATCCACAAAAGCCATAATAGGCCATGTATTCTCAGATAACGAGAGCTGACCTGGGATACAACACTTAGAGGGTGCAGAAGACGTCTCTAGTAACCCCCCTCTAATGGTTACTAGGCCAGGGAGTTTCCCTGACGACTAGGACACTTGTTGGCATAGTGCCCAGCCTGACGACATACGTAACATATAGGAGGACCAGACTTGCGTAGTCTAGAAGACGTATGACCTAACTCCATAGGAGTGGGAGATGTTTCAGATGCTGAGGAAGATGGTAGTGGACCCTCAACAACTGGAATAGCTCGATGCTTAGGGCATGAGGAAGAGACCTCGAGTCTACGTTCCTTATGGCGTACATCGATCCTCGTTGCTACTGTGATCAAGTCCTCCAGAGAAGCAGGGACCTCACGAGTAGCAAGAGCATCCTTGACATAGCCTGCCAACCCTCTCCAGAAGATAGGAATCAACACCTTCTCTGGCCAATCTAGTTCTGCCACCAGAGTTCTAAAAGCAATGGCATAAGAACTAGTGGATAACGAACCCTGAGATAGATCTAACAGTCTCAGGGCCGCATCATGGGTAACCTGCGGACCCATGAATACCGCCTTAAGAGCATCAAGAAAGTCTTGATGTCTCAGAGTAACCACATCAGAGCGCTCCCATAGGGGAGTCACCCATTCTAAGGCTTTGTCCTGAAGTAAGGAGATGATAAAGCCTACTCTGGACCTCTCCATAGAGAAGCGAGAAGAGTTGACCTCTAGGTGTATCTGACACTGACTAATGAAACCACGACATGATCTGGCATCGCCAGAATATCTGTTTGGCAGAGCAAGTCGAGGATCATGTGCAGGTGTCACCATGGTCTGAGGTTTATCCTCTATACTCTTGAGCCGTGACTCAAGTACTTGTATGTAACGGTGTAACTGCTGATATTCTGCCATAACTGCCAGACCCTTGGCTCAGTCCTAATGTTACGGGGGGCTGTCTGATAATAACTTAAAGGAGTATCAGACAGTCAGGGTCCACCGTGCAAAGACTCTGCTGCAGACTATGGCAGAGTGCAATACCTCTGTTAACTCCCAGAAGGATATAATAAGTAAGTAAAGCAATTCCTCCCTTACTTGGAGGGTGTGTGGAATGATCTCTGTTAATAATCACAGAGACAAAGGCAATGTGTGCGAAATGGCACCTACCTAGGTCCGCTCTTCTAGTGGTGCAAAAGAGACGAACAGCAGCGTAAGCCGCACAAAGCTCCTACCTGCGTTCGCTCCACTAGTGTGCGAGGACACGAACCACTAGATATGGCACCTGCCTAGGTCCGCTCTTCTAGTGGTGCAAAAGAGACGAACAGCAGCATAAGCCGCACAAAGCTCCTACCTCTGTTCGCTTCCCTAGTGTGCGAGGATACGAACAACTGCCAGACGCAGTATAAGGAACGTTACCCTAGCGGCAACGTCCACCTACGAGTCGAACCACAAGGCCCAGCCAGACCATGTGCCTCAGGCACCTGCCTATGTCCGCTCCCCTAAGAGGTAAGGATACGGACAGCAGCCGAAGCTGTAAGGTATAAGAACGCTACCCTGCTGGTAGCGCTCACCTAGCATAGACAGAGGAATGCCTAGAGGAACGCGCACAGAGCGTCTACTCTTATGCATGAACCAAGAGGACTGAGCGCCATGCGGCGTGTGTCAGGGTCTTATATAGACTCTGTGCCTCATCCAAGATGGAGGACACCAGAGCCAATCCGCTGCCAGAACGACAGGAGTGACGTGATGCTGGCCTATCACCGAGCAAGGCATCACAAGCACATGACCAGCGACCAATCGGCATAGAAGGTGTCAGAGACTTGTGACCTCGTGTCAGCGATGATGTCACCCGCACATGTGCAATGGCTCCAAGATAGGACTTAGTCTCCGGCGCTCGCACATGTGCAGTAGCAAGAAATCTGGACTTAGTCTCCAGCGCTCGCACATGTGCAGTAGCAAGAAATCTGGACTTAGTCTCCAGCGCTCGCACATGTGCAGTAGCAAGAAATCTGGACATAGTCTCCAGTGCTCGCAGCAACCGTAACAACTGGTTTCTTCAGGTGATAGTAACAGTCCACCAACCTTAAGGTCTCTTTACACACTGCAACATCGCTAGCGATATCGCTGTAACGTCACCGTTTTTGTGACGTAATAGCGACCTCCCCAGCGATATTGCAGTGTGTGACACGCATCAATGACCTAGCCCCCGCTGTGAGGTTGCTGATCGCTACAAATCGTACAGGACCATTTTTTGGTCCTTTGTTTCCCGCTGCGCAGCATGCATCGGTGTGTTTGACACTGTTACAACGACATCGTTAGCGACTTAGAACCCAGCCCGTAGGGGTGCTATAGCGTTCCCTTTCCCTCCCCCTTACTTCCGATTGGTGGTCGCTGTTGCGTACTGATTGGGCGGCTTTCACTGAAAAGAAGGCAACTTTAGCGCTTCCGTCCTTTGTTTCAAAGCTACCTTGTTCCTGAGCATGCTGGTTTGCGGATCATTAGAGAGTTCTCCTGTCTGCAATACTATAAAGCCTATACGGTAAGCATCATTTGATTGAATCTGTATTGATGCTGTATAGATAAACCAGTGTGGAGTCGCCGCACAGAGAACTCTACAAAGATTTGCTAAGCAACCGAAGCTCAGGAACCAAGGATATACAAGTGCGACTTTTGCTAATCTTTCCAAGCTCGGGGTCGCCAATAAGAACGCACAAGCGATCACCAATCGGAGCTGAGGGGGGTGTGTAAAAAGGACACCTAGGTGGCTTCAGCGCCAAACACCATGCCCCTAACATAGGTGTGAGTCGTCAAATAGCTGCTGTGTGACACGTCCCCAACGACCAGCGAGGTCGTTCTGCAGGTCCGTATCGCTGCTGCGTCGTTGGCTAGATCTGCCTGTTTGACAGCTCACCAGCGACTGTTTAGATACTTTCTAGCAATCCCGGCCAGGTCGGGATCGCTGGTGGGATCACTAGAAAGTCTCTGTGTGTAAAGCTGGGTTTACACACTGCAACATCTCAAACGACATCGCTGTAACGTCACCGGTTTTGTGACGCAATAGCGATGTTGTTTGCGATGTTGCAGTGTGTGAAACCTATCAGCGACCCGGCCCCTGCTGTGAAGTTGTAATCATTACAAATCGTTCAGGACCATTCCTAGGTCCTTTGTTTCCCGCTGTGCAGCATGCATCGCTGGAAAGTTTCAGTGTGTGAAAGACTTTGCAGCGACTTTGTTAGCAAATTCCCTTTCAAAAGGCTGCTTATCAACGTCCCCAACAACCAGCTAGGTCGCTCTGCAGGTCCAGATCGCTGTTGCGTTGTTGGCCAGGTTTGCCTGTTTGACAGCTCACCAGCGACTTAGCAGAGACTTAGGGAGGTCACTGTTACGTCACAAAACCGGTGATGTTACAGCAATGTCGTTTGCGATGTTGCAGTGTGTAAACCCAGCTTTAACGGGTGCTTCACACACAGCGAGCTCACTGCCGAGATCGCTGCTGAGTCACGCTTTTTGTGACGCAGCAGTGACCTCATTAGCGATCTCGCTGTGTGTGACAATGAGCAGCGATCTGGCCCCTGCTGCGAGATCGCTGCTCATTACACACAGCCCTGGTTCGTTTTCTTCAAAGGCGCTCTCCCACTGTGACACACAGATCGCTGTGTGTGACAGCGAGAGAGCGACAAATGAAGCGAGCAGGGAGCAGGAGCCGGCGTCTGACAGCTGAGGTAAGCTTGTAACCAAGATAAACATCGGGTAACCAAGGTGGTTACCCGATATTTACCTTAGTTACCAGCCTCTGCAGCTCTCACGCTGCCTGTGCTGCCGGCTCCGGCTCTCTGCACATGTAGCTGCTATACACATCGGGTTAATTAACCCGATGTGTACAGCAGCTAGGAGAGCAAGGAGCCAGCGCTAAGCAGTGTGCGCGGCTCCCTGCTCTCTGCACATGTAGCTGCATTACACATCGGGTTAATTAACCCGATGTGCACTGTAGCTAGGAGAGCAAGGAGCCAGCGCTCAGTGTGCGCGGCTCCCTGCTCCCTGCACACACAGCTAAGCGGTGTGCGCTGGTAACTAATGTAAACATCGGGTAACCATACCCGATGTTTACCTTAGTTACCAGTCTCCGCAGCTTCCAGACGGCGGCTCCGTGCAAGCGCAGCGTCACTTGCACGTCGCTGCTGGCTGGGGGCTGTTCACTGGTCGCTGGTGAGATCTGCCTGTTTGACAGCTCACCAGCGACCATGTAGCGATGCAGCAGCGATCCTTACCAGGTCAGATCGCTGGTCGGATCGCTGCTGCATCGCTAAGTGTGAAGGTACCCTAAGGGGCCTTTACACAGGGACAAAAGATAAGAAACCATAAACTTGATAAGACTTAATAAAACAAAAAAAACATCTCATGTGCTTGTACCTACTAGATAAAGAATTACACCTTGACATGGTTTCTGGGCACAAGTAAATTTGGCCACCTTTATTTGTTAAGTAACTCGTATTTTTCAAAAGGTTTTCTTGGCAGTAATGCATATTCATATTCCAATGTTCACCATCTACATTCTTGTTTTTATTCCTTCCCTTTATTTGAGTGCAACTGGTATTTTAGATATGTGGTTGTATCTGACATGTAAATCCAGAAATATATTTATGTATCAATAGATAACAAGCAAGATCTTCCATTTTCTGTTTCATTTTCCTAATAATAAATTATCTATCTGTGAAAAATAAACTCAATGATAGAATTAAAGCGAAAAGTAAAACCAAGTTAAAATGATAGTAAAGGTGACAATATATTGTAAATATTCCATTCCATCATGAAATTTGGGACATTTTATAATGGAAAATTATAAGGAAAGTGTATTTTAGGAAAAGGTATTTCTTAATCTGAAAAGAAACCAAAAAATTGACCTAGCTAATGTTCCATCTGCTTCAATAGCAATGATTTATAGGGCTGAGTATATGAAATCAGGCCACAATGTTTTCATATGTTTTTTTTTTTTCCTTGAACATTTCCAAAAGATCTATTGCTACAGATCGTAATAAAAACTCAGGCAGAAAAATCGTTTTCCGCCGTTGTCATTTTTCTCATTCTCAAAGCGGGATTTTCATAATATGGTTCTGTGCCAGCGCAATCTCTCAAGAAACTTAAGCCTGATCTATCTGCTCATCCGCACTTGTAGCTGCCCGCTGCCTGATTTGTTTAAAATGCAAGTTCATTAATATAGAGCTTTCCCTATCGCTATAGATTGGCCCTTGGATATAAAGACATTTCCTTCCATCATAAAAAGTTTTCAGATTGGCAGACTGCTGACGGGATCAGAACATTTCGATTTTCAGTGAACTTTAAACAAAGCAGCGTCTAAAGAGCAGATGCAGAAGTCAATATTTTAACATTTGGAGTAAACCTGTCACCAATGTAAACAAAGGGTTTGATTTTTTTAAAAAAATCTAACATTTCCATATGTATTAGAGATAAATCAAAAATGAGTATCAGCTTTCTGCACTTGTATAGCCCCAACACATTACATAGGGTAGAATGACAACTTTATATGAGCAGTTCCTTAGCCAAAGAGCTCATTCACATGTCATTTCTTCATCAACACCACTTGATATTCTATGGGGCTCTTCACATGTCAAAGTAAGGCCTCTGCCACACATATGTGAAAGTCACGCACGTGCTGCGAGATACGTATTTTCCCTGCGTGTTGCATTTGGTAAGTACGTGTTGTGGAGACACGGGGCTCAGTGGGTGCTCTCGTCCACTAAAACTCGCCGCCTATAAAAAGACAGCGTGGCTCAGGGCTCATCCCAACTGAACGCCGGTCTCCTTAACCGTGGGCGTAACACTACTCAGACAATACAGGGTGAGGGAATCACAATAATTAAACTTTATTGGATCCCCAAACAATTAACGGCACATAACCAGCAAAACACAAATATAACAAGCAACAGAGTCTCACCCTTCCGCTGGCTCACCAGGGATTTAGAATGTCCATGCTTCAGAGGTACCATGGCTATTTACTCCAATCCAGCAGCACCCCGCTTTCGACGGGCACCCACCGAGAAAGGAATAATGCCAGATTTAGGAAGCTGTGTGAGGTCTGTAAAGTCTGTAACAGGTGACTGAACTGTCCCAACCTGAGTGTCCTCCTTAGGTAGTTCTGGTATGATGATACAATCCTGCAGCCGGAGTCGAAATCCCTAGGCTGTGGATATGGTCTCCAACCGGAACCGGAATCCCTAGATTGAAGCCATAAGATATCCTGATCCTCTAGTCAGCTCCTAAGAGCTTAGACTGGATCCATCAGCATCCATCAACAATCACCTGGTGGCTTAAAGAAATCCCTTTTATAGCCACAGCTTTCCACTTGGATACACTGCGTCCTCATCGATTGGTTGGACAAGATCGCCTCTCCCATTGGATGAATCTCAAGCTGCATGGACAATGTTCATCCAAATGATGTCTACAGAAAGACTGAGGGTATACATGTAGTCTGGAATGCACAGACTAGATAATGGCTACTAAGGTAATCACATTAGCAATACACAACTACATTACAATGATTACTGTAAGAGTCTGGAGAAACAATACATCTGGCTTTCAGTGGCCAACACAATTACATGAGCCAACAAGAGGGACTTATCCCCCGTCTATAAACAATCTATCATCCTGTCTTGCTGAATTTTAAGAAACTTTAACCCATGAGAGGCATTGGGTGTCCATGTTGTCACATTCCTCCCCCTTCTTAATATTATCCAGACATGATAGGCTTCCGATCATCCTTCTCCTCTTGACGGCATTGTCTTTTTTAATGGTGAGGTCAGCAACAGAGGCTTGCATCTATACACCTCCCCCTGATTACCTCCCCCACGTTGAGCAGCCATATTGCGGACAAGCACTAAGGTGGGGTCCATGATTAGGGCTTGCATACATTTCTTACTATCAATCTTCCCCCAGTTAATAGCCACAGTGTGGTTAGGCTTACTCACGGTTCTTGGCTCAGAAGTGGATGCTGGAGACTGGGAATGTGAATTATCCTTGGAAAAGATGTTAGAAAGATCCACATCAGGGTCCTGCTTGGCTTTGAAGTGGGTGATGGCTGCTTCAAACTGACTGGATAGTCCTTGTCCTAGGTCATTCTCCAAAATGACTGGTGTGAGCAGGTAATCCCCAAGCCCCAGTTTCACTTCCCTCTGAATGGTATCAGAAACAACAGGCTTGGTGGGGCCATCTATGAACCCCACTTCAACTTCCTCCTGGCTAGTCCCCGAAACAACAGGTGTGGGGAGGCTGTCTATAAACTCCATATGGACCTCTTCCTGGTCAGACCCCAAAGTAACTGGTGTGGTGATGGTGTCCATAAGCTCCACATCAGCCTTGCTCTGGTCAGTCTCCACAATGACAGGTATAGGGAGACTGTTCACAAGTCCCACATCGATCACTTCCTGGTTAGTTCCCAAAATACCAGGGGTGGGGATGCTGTTCATAAGCTCCACATCAGTCTTGCTCTGGTCAGTCTCCACAATGACCGGTATGGGGAGTCTGTTCACAATCCCCACCTCGACCTCTCCCTGATCGGTCCTTAGGTCCAACTGCACACATGCCAGAGGGACGTCCAAGCACTGGCCCTCAGCCAGGGAGATGGATAATTGGGAATCTGGTAAATGGTCTTCTGGGGAAACAATAACTGGGCTTACCAGAGTGATGGAAGATCCAATGTCTTGAAGTCCCTGAGCCTGTATATCACCGACCTTGACCGTCTGGATGTGGGGATGGAGGTTGGCTGATGTACGGTGTCCGGCCTGCCGTAGGGTGTGGACTGGATAAACCACTTCCTCAGCTATTGTTGTTTCTTGGGAGTAGCATTCCTCAGGTCTCGTTGGTTCATCTCGGCATATGTTGACTGGTTTGAGTGGCAGACGGGCTCCAAGCATGCGGCCTCTTTGTTTTGGTGCAGCTTCTGCTGGGTAGCGGGACCATCCTTCTCGAGCAGCTGGTGCTAGCAGTACGGCAGCTGGAATCCCATAAACATATTCCAGAACCCAAGCCCTCTCTTCTCTTGAGGATCTAGGCCCCAATGCATCCAACAATGCTGTGGCTTGGGCCATTTTGGACAAAGTTGATTCCCGATTGTCACTAGATCCATGAAGTGGCACATAGTTTAAACCCTCTGGGTCAATATCGACGGGATCCTCATCGTCCTCTGCATCCTTCTGGGCATCCCAACGGACTAATTTCCGGATCAAGTCCGACCGAGCCTCAGCGTTCCAGTAGATAATCTTTTGCCTCGGGCACAGATCCTGTAGCATCCATTTACTGCTGCGGTCGTAACTCCTCTCTGGTCCTTGTCCCATGGCTGAGCTGGTGGGGTTGGACATGGCAGCGTCCGAAACCTGAATGCCTCCCCTATGGCCTGCTTGGTATGCTTATGTGCCTCCCTGGTTGTTGAGCCCTGGACGGTGTCCACGAACACCAGTCCTCCCTCAGCTCTCCTGGGTAAACCAGGCTGAGTAGTATCCCACCGCTGCCACCAATTGTGGAGATACGGGGCTCAGTGGGTGCTCTGGTCCGCTAAAACCCGCCGCCTTGAGAAAGACAGCGTGGCTCAGGGCTCATCCCAACTGAACGCCGGCCTCCTTAACCGTGGGCGTAACACTACTCAGACAACACAGGGTGAGGGAATCACAATAATTAGACTTTATTGGATCCCCAAACAATTAACGGCACATAACACATAACCAGCAAAACACAAATGTAACAGGCAACAGAGTCTCATCCTTCCGCTTGCTCACCAGGGATTTAGAATGTCCATGCCTCAGAGGTCCCAGGGCTATTTACTCCAATCCAGCAGCACCCCGCTTTCGGCGGGCACCCACCGAGAAAGGAATAATGCCAGATTTAGGAAGCAGTGTGAGGTCTGCAAAGTCTGTAACAGGTGACTGAACTGTCCCAACCTGAGTGTCCTCCTTAGGTAGTTCTGGTATGATGATACAATCCTGCAGCCGGAGTCGAAATCCCTAGGCTGTGGATATGGTCTCCAACCGGAACCGGAGTCCCTAGATTGAAGCCATAAGATATCCTGATCCTCTAGTCAGCTCCTAAGAGCTTAGACTGGATCCATCAGCATCCATCAACAATCACCTGGTAGCTTCAAGAAATCCCTTTTATAGCCACAGCCTTCCACTTGGATACACTGCGTCCTCATTGATTGGTTGGACAAGATCGCCTCTCCCATTGGATGAATCTCAAGCTGCATGGACAATGTTCATCCAAATGATGTCTACAGAAAGACTGAGGGTATACATGTAGTCTGGAATGCACAGACTAGATAATGGCTACTAAGTTAATCACATTAGCAATACACAACTACATTACAATGATTACTGGAAGAGTCTGGAGAAATAATACGTCTGGCTTTCAGTGGCCAACACAATTACATGAGTCAACAAGAGTCTTGTAAAAACAATGAGGGGATTATCCCCCGTCTATAAACAATCTATCATCCTGTCTGGCTGAATTTTAAGAAACTTTAACCCATGAGAGGCATTGGGTGTCCATGTCGTCACACGTGTCTCCGGTACGTGCGGGCCACGTGTGTTCTATGTGTGCTATCTGCGATAACACACAGAGAACCGGTAATTTGCATACTCACGTGGTCCTTGCTGCTGTCCAGGGTACTGATCTTTGGTCTCCAGCCCTGCCGACTCCCCGCTGCTGCTGATTCTGGCCGCAGTGAAGTGAATATTAAATGAGCATAATGAGCGGCGGTCGGCAGCAAGTGACAGCAGCGGCAGAGACAGGAGGGCAGGAGAAGGTGAGTAAAGATTTGTTATTTTTTTCTCTGACACGTGAGTTTTCTCCGGTGCGTGTCACACGTGACCGCATCCACACTACATCCATGTGGTCCGGGTGCGGGTCGTGTGACACCCGTGATACCGGAGAAAAACGGACTTGTCAGCGTGAGAAACACACGGACACACGTAAGTACGGAACGGACACACGTTCCGTTCCAAAATACTTACGTGTGTTCATACCATTAGGAATACATAGGTCCACGTGTGTACGTGTCTCCGGTACGTGAGAAAACTGTCAAACACGTACCGGAGGCACGAACGTGTGACAGAGGCCTAAGGGGGTAGACGAGGCCATTGCGTGTTTCTGCCCTTGAAGAGAACAAATGTGTTTATATGATATAATGTGAATTGTGTCACTTGTCTTTGTGTAAAAATGTATTATGTGAAATGTAATGTGTTTTTATAAGTATGGTGTAAGGTTATGTGTTCATATAGTACTTTAGTATAAGATGCATAGGAATGTTATGTAGAATATTAAGACAGGAAGTTTGCCCAGCAACCAACTAGAGGGCAGGTGATAGTTAATTTAAGGACTGGCCCACAATGGGTGGCGTTACTTCATGGGGTAAGGGACGGTTTCCTGTTAGAAATTTAGACAGTGGCTAGTACAGAAGTGCAAGTCATGTAGAACCCCAAGGTCGCAAATAGTGGGTGGTGGGGCTATACAAAGCTCATGAATATAGAGGACTACCAATTATCAGGTTTACTACCAGTAGTCCACTGGTGAGAATATACTGCTGGAAAAATATCGATTTTATCAAATTTATGGAAAGAAACCTAGTAAGTGATACATCACTGGGATCATGAGGGTCTCTGTCTCTACATTATGCTGCTCTCAGATTGGGGGGCAAAAATCTATTGACAGATTCGATTAAATCATTGATTCTAGTAGATAGTATAATTCTACTGGGAGCAGGTATACAGCAGCACATATGGTCACAGTGTACACAAACATGATCATAAAGTACCCCCATCATGGCAATTCTATGTAGAGATGAGATACCTCCCTCTGCCTTTAACTCCTCCCTCTGTCTTTAGCTCCTCCCTCTGCCTCTAGCTTTTTCCTCTGTCTCTAGTTCCTCCCCCTGCATCTTGCTCCTCCCTTTGTCTCTAGCTCCTTCCTCTGCATCTAGCTCCTCCCTCTGCCTCTAGCTTTTTCCTCTGTCTCTAGTTCTTCCCCCCGCATCTTGCTCCTCCCTCTGCCTCTAGCTCCTTCCTCTGCATCTAGTTCCTCCCTCTGCCTTTAGCTGCATCCTCTGCCTGTAGCCCCTCCTTCTGCCTCTAGCTTCTCCCTTTGCCTCTAGCTCCTTCCTCTCTCTTTAGCTCCTCCCCTGGCTCCTCCCATTGCATCTAGCTCCTCCCTCTGTTTTAGCTCCTCCCTCTGCCTTTTGCTCCTCCCTCTGCCTCTAGCTCCTCCCTCATCCATTCCTCATGTCATCTCCTTTCTCAGTAATGGGAAAGTCTTCACTAAATACAGATTTTATCTGTGAATTGAGAATTTTGAAAATGAAAGATCAGTGCAGGAGGAGAAAGAAGCAGATGTCGCTAATAAGATACATTGTAAAGTTTCTTATTTTCATATGTACTGTTGATCTATGAAATAAAAGCTAAAATGACGGTTACCCTTTAGGTTGTATTATAGCATGTTTTTGTATAGATATCAGGTTTTTGTTTTAGAAATACAGCCTCCATCTCTGAAGCAGACTGCTCATTTTCATTTCACTGCACAAAGCTGACAATTTTTCCACTTGTCGAACGTCTGTGAAC
Organism: Anomaloglossus baeobatrachus; assembly: GCF_048569485.1. Taxonomy (NCBI): domain Eukaryota; kingdom Metazoa; phylum Chordata; class Amphibia; order Anura; family Aromobatidae; genus Anomaloglossus; species Anomaloglossus baeobatrachus. Next base: position 238,224,876 of record NC_134359.1, on the reverse strand, counting down.
GTGTCTGCCATAACACCCAGGCTTTATTGCTGCATAAAATTTAAATACCTGCCTGAGTTCATTGTTCTGGAAGTCAAATGTATGCAGCATCAGCCGTAATTAGACAGGAGACTGTGCCCAATTAACAGCAAACTCATCAGCTAGCGAACCAGAGTTCATCAAACATCCTAAAGTATGTGATAACACATCTGTGTGACTCAATGGGGATGTTTTTTGTTTTTTTTTAAATGCCTGTTTCTTTCTACTAAGCTGAGTGATCAGGAAATAAAAGAGATAACTTATAATCTAGTGATCACCCCATGCTGGGTGTTAGCACAATTTATGCTATTAAGGGGTGCTTCACACATAGCGAGATCGCTACCAAAATCGCTGCTACGTCCCGGTTTTGGTGACGCAACAGTGACCTCATTAGCGATCTCGCTGTGTGTGACACTGAGCAGCGATCTGGCCCCTGCTGTGAGATCGCTGCTCGTTACACACAGCCCTGGTTCGTTTTTTTATTGTTGCTCTCCCGCTGTGACGCACAGATCGCTGTGTGTGACAGCGAGAGAGCGACGAAATGAAGCGAGCAGGGAGCAGGAGCCGGCATCTGGCAGCTGCGGTAAGCTGTAACAAGGGTAAACATCGGGTAACCAAGGTGGTTACCCGATATTTACCTTCGTTACCAGCCTCCGCCGCTCTCACGCTGCCAGTGCCGGCTCCTGCTCTCTGCACATGTAGCTGCAGTACACATCAGGTTAATTAACCCGATGTGTACTGTACCTAGGAGAGCAGGGAGCCAGCGCTAAGCAGTGTGCGCGGCTCCCTGCTCTCTGCACATGTAGCGACGTTAAGATCGCTGCTGCGCCGCTGTGTTTGACAGCTAAGCAGCGATCATAACAGCGACTTACTAGGTCGCTGTTACGTCACAGAAAATGGTGACGTAACAGCGACGTCGTTATCGCTGTCGCTATGTGTGAACCCAGCCTTAGTAATGGCATAGGATGTAAAGGTCCATTTACATGAACTGACCTGCAAAACTAAATATTGACCTATTTGGTTGTCTTAAGCCCGCTTTACACGCTGCAATGTATCTTACAATGTGTCGGCGGGGTCACGTCGTAAGTGACGCACATCCGGCATTGTAAGTACATTGCAGTGTGTGACAGGTACGTGCGATTGCGATTGAACGGTAAAACGTTCATCGCATACACATCGTACCTGTCTCTAGAATTGCACGTCAGATTGTTCATCGTACCCGGGGTAGCACACATCGCAGTGTGTGACACCCCGGGAACGATGAACAGATCTTACCTATGTCCTGCGGCTCCCGGCCCACAATGCGGAAGGAAGGAGGTGGGCGGGATGTTTACGTTCCGCTTAGCTCCGCGCCTCCGCTTCTATTGGCCGGCTGCCGCGTGACGTCGCTGTCACGCCGAACGTCCCTCCCACATCCGGCGTCATTAGCGACGTCGTTACGTGTGAAACCTATGAGCGAGTGTTAACGATCAAAAATACTCACCTAATCGTTGATCGTTCATTTTTAAAAAATTGGTGCTGGTGCTGGACGCAGGTTGTTCGTCGTTCCTGAGGCAGCACACATCGCTATGTGTGACACCCCGGGAACGACGAACAACACCATACCTGCGTCCTCCGGCAACGAGGTGTGCGTGTCGTTAATGCGGCTGGCCTCCACCCCTCCGCTTCTATTGGCGGGCCGCTGTGTGCCGTCGCTTGACGGCGCACGAACCTTCCCCTTAAAAAAGAGGTTAGTCGCCGGCCACAGCAACGTCACTAGGAAGGTTAGTACGTGTGACGGGTCCTAGCGATATTGTGCGCCACGGGCAGCAATTTGCCCGTGATGCACAAACGACGGGGGCGGGTGCTTTCACGAGTGACATCGCTAGCGATGTCGCTGCGTGTAAAGCAGCCTTAATACTCTGCTTACACACGCAGACTAAGGGCTCGTTTACATGAGCATATACATTGGACCATGTTTTATAAAGTGTTTTATTGGATAGCTCTCACTGAAATATCCATGATGGTTATCAATTATTATAACATAATATAATAACTGATAACCAGCATAGATTCATGAAAGATTGATGGACTTTGCAAAGGCATTTGACACTGTACCACATAATAGCCTTATACTAAAGCTCCAGAAGCAAGGACTAGGGGAAACTATATGCAACTGGGTAAGGAATTAGCTAAAAGATAGGAAACAAAGAGTAGTCATAAATGGTACATTCTCTAAATGGGGGGTGCCGCAGGGATCTGTGCTAGGACCAATTCTTTTTAATCTCTTTATTAATGACTTTGTGGATGGAATAGATAGTAAAGTGTCAGTCTTTGCTGATGCAAAAAGACAGTTTGCACTCTGAAATGCTAAAGTATGACAACTATGAATGTGTGAATATAGACATGCATTACTGCTAAGGGAAATCTAAGAAAAATGAGATATTTAGCATATAGAAATGGCCATTTGTATATCTGCCCAGTTGCCATGTCACAGCTTATCTCGTAACTGGTAGCCAAGCACTATCACCAGATCCGGGACCGAAGGCACGACGGGGTACACAGACCCTAGGTCGGAGAGTAGATTCAGGCAACCCGACAATTCACCTAGCAGAACGGATCCTTTACGATCCGTTCCCACCCGCTCCAGAATAGGGGCACTAGTGCAACGAGGAGGATAGGACTTTCCAACTAAAATGGTCCAGAAAATCCCAAACGTGAACCCCGAGAGCAAGCTCCCATACTTAGCCATAGTAGGGAGCGGGGCCCCGCTAGTTCCAAGCTACCGGGCCATCAAGTTGAAGTCTAAACTAAGTGCCAGGAGGCAGGTCACGGATCACCAGGCAGCACCACTAGGGGACGGGACCCTGATGAGCTCCCCTCAGTGGCAGTGGTACCAAGAGACTTGGTTTACCTGGTTGTCGGTGTCTGCTTATGAACTGAGTGAGTTCGAGAGTGACTACTGCATCCCCACGGCATTCCCCCCCTCACCGAGTCCCGGGGCATCCCCTACCCGTGGAGGGTTCCAAAACCTTGCTGCCCCGTTCCATCATCCCCGGGTACTCCCAACAGCAGCGGTGGTACTCCTAATTACCACACACCACAGATGGCGTCACAAACTATAACTCCCCTGTAAATACCCCCCTTTTCATTCAAGTGGCCGCATGACACCTGGGTCCAGAGACCCTCGAGCCACAGCGAACCTGGATCTGAGCAGACCAGCTGCTTCCAAGGGGGGCGGTACACCTTGAAAAACTTGGCATCACGAACAGGATACAAGCAGGACTCACTTACCTGGGTGACGTGTGCCGTGAAAATCCAAACCGCGAGTCAAGGGTCCCATTTCCCACCATTTCCGCCATCTTTCGCCATCTTTTTGCGCCAAAACACCGTCTTCTAGACCAAAAGCGTGCAAAGCCAAAGCCCCGATGTTTGTCCTGAGAGTCAGCCCAGAACCGGAAGTTCACAGAGGGCCACAGCGGAGAAGCGAGTGGTGGGCGAAAACGAGGGGGCGTGACGGCATGTAACAGCGGAAGAGAAGCAGGGACGCCAGGACTCTGCCATAACTCTCCTGGACACCGCAGAGGCAAGATGTCGGGAAAGCGTGACTGCTCAACCGAGGATGCTGCTCCCAGTTCAGCTGCCTGGATAGAGATGCGGAGGGTGGCCGCAGTGGTGCGGGCTCAAGGGAGAGAGACCATGCGTGCGGGACGGGTAAGCGGAAACCCAGCTTCGGTTGATCCGGCCAATGTGGCCGCGGAGTCCGGTCTGCCCCCGGCTGCTGCCATCGTTCTGCCACCTCCGCTCCCGACCATAGCTGACCCTGAGACACTGCCCACAAAAGCGGCGGGCTCCTCTAATCCCGCAGAGGAAGAAGAGATCGTGGCTCCTGATCAGATTGTCCCAGTTACAGTGGAATCAGAACCGGAGGAGATGGAAGAAGGTGATTCAGGTTCCAGCACCCCGGAAGCTGCATGGGTACCTCGTTTTGGAGGAAATGGTTATCGGATGTCCCTGTCTCCGCATACAATACACGATTTGGAGATAATGGAGGTGGAAGAGGAGTCCACTTCCGATGAGGAGAATCCAGTCGAGACCGTAGATGTGGTGGTGTCCATATGCCGGCGCTGTGGTTTACCAGGGCACTTTGCAAGAGTATGCCTGGGAGGTGCCGGATGCTAAAGGGACCAAAACCTGTAAGTTTCCAAAGAGTTTTGTGTGGACTGTCACCTTTGTTGAACGTTCTCCAGAGTTCCAAATGGAGGGGGCTGTCGGGGATCAGTTACAGGGTCTCTGATGGAAGGTGACCGGCAAGTTATGCTATAAGTAGACTGCGCCCTCCTTGTTGAAACTTTTTCCACCCTTTGTTATAGGAAAAAGGCAATCAGGGCCTTGGATGGTGCAGTGCTGGTAGACAGCATCAGGAGGCCCCGTGGGGGTCGGCGCAAAAGGGCAACAGCTACCAGGTTGCTTAGGACTGTTACCAGAGTCGTCTTTGCAACACCCGGGACCTTAACCTGGTCATGGACCCACGGATAGGAATGCAGAGGGTCAGGTTGTTTGGTTGGCGGGTTGATGGTATCCGAAACGTTGGGACTGGACTGTCGCAGGAAGAGGCTGCAACTGAGTAGGTTGAGCCTCCACTACTAACGTAACCGGTAGCGTTCCATAGTTGAAATGATGAACTCTAACTGTTTAGTAACATTTAAGAAAAGTGGCTCCCTAATGTGGGATGAAAAAATAGTGTAAATAAAAATGTTTCCTTTTTTCTTACAGTTATGCAAATCTCTGGATGTCCTGTTGCTTGAGGATGAGCTACGCTTAACCAAGGGGGAATGTGATGCCCCTGGATTATCAGGTCATCACAGGGTACTGCACAAACTTCCCTTCCGTGCCGTATTCCGCCTCCCTTTTGGTTCTGGGTCCCTACTTAAGTGGTGTTGCCTCTAACAGCAAATCAAAATCCTAGAGACACCCTGCACCACACCCACCTGACACACCAGTGGACGGCTTGAGTGTAATAGAGCCGCCCACCTGGGGGTCAGGGCGGGGAGGGGAGGTGTGTAGTAGAGTTGAGTAAAGTCGCAGAGAGGATCGGAGTTGGAAGTAGCCCTCGAGCTGAGAGGAGCTCAGAGGAAGTCGGGAGTGGTGACTCCCGAGGTAACTGCCTAGGTTGCAGATGGTGGTCTGGGCCTAGAGGAGTCAGACCCCTGGTCGCAGGGGATTGTGGCAAAGGGCCTGAGACTGTCGAGGAGAACAGCTGGCAACCAAGCACTATCACCAGTCCGGGAACGAAGGCACGACGGGGAACACGGACCCTAGGTCGGAGAGTAGCTCAGGCAACCCGACAATTCACTTGAGGAGAACGGAGCCTTCACGATCCGTTCCCACCCACTCCAGAATCGGGGCACTAGTGCAATGAGGGGGATAGGACTTTCCAACTAAAACGGTCCAGAAAATCCCAAGCGTGAACCCTGAGAGCAAGCTCCCATACTTAGCCATAGTAAGAAGCAGGGCCTGGCTAGTTCCAAGCTACTGGGCCATCAAGTTGAAGTCTAAACTAAGTGCAAGGAGGCAGGTCACAGATCACCAGGCAGCACCACTTGAGGATGAGCTCCCCTCAGCTGCAGCAGTACCCAGAGACTTGGTTTACCCGGTTGTCGGTGTCTGCTTATGAACTGAGTGAGTACGAGAGTGACTACTGCATCCCCACGGCATTCCCCCCCCACGAGTCCCGGGGCATCCCCTACCCGTGGAGGGTTCCAACACCTTGCTGCCCCGTTCCATAATCCCCGGGTACTCCCAACAGCAGCGGTGGTACTCCTAATTACCACACACCACAGGTGGCGTCACGAGCTTTAACTCCCCTGTAAATAACCCCCATTTCATTCGAGTGGCTGCATGACCAACGGGTCCGGAGACCCTCGAGCCACAGCGAACCCGGATCCGAGCAGACTGGCTGCTTCCACGAGGGTGGTACAGATGTACTTTATCCTTAAGAAAGCACTGGGTAAACTTTTTATCTAGAGGCATCTCATTTGCAAAATGCAAAGCTTGTCAATTTTCACATACATGGGTCATGTCACCACAACTATGTTCTTTAATAGTATTTTCATCTTGGGTAAAATATTGTTGTTGTTGTAGTAGTCAAAGAGTCAATGGGTGTTGTTTGCCACCAAATGATGATTATTTGTTTGTTTTGTAGTTGCAGTAGTGTAATCGTTTGTGTTTCAGCTGGTGACTGCAGAGAGTATGGTTCAGTATTGAGTAACAGTGGCATTGATGTGGCTACTGGAGATAGTTGCCGAGAGGTCATTCAACTTGCAGTGGTAGAATCTGTGGTGTGGTAGTCAGATTGTAATTCATCACCTTGTGATTGCGGTAGAAATGTGGAGACAAAATTTCTATTGTGGCAGCATTTTTTTTGGCGAATAGCCAATCTAATAGCTTTAGAGCGAAGTGACTCCTGAGCGAGACATCTTCGTTTATATGCATTGTTTTTGTCCAGACAATGGCGTTTTTGTTCAGGAGTCTCATTAGTGCGGTATTGTTGTAGATGTAGTGCCCAAGCCGTATTGTTTTCATGTTGTTTTTTGTATTTTTTCGGAGGAGTCATGTTGGCACTGCTGCGGGAGTCTAGGAGCAGTGATTTGCGCTGAAATATACAGGCGGTAATATGGGCCTGTTAGGAGAATTGAGGAAGCTTTCTCATGTGTAAAACCTGCACTTCAGTAAGTGGCACTGCTGTTAGATTCCTGAGTGACCTTAGGTAGCCTTAGTAATGTTTGCGGGCTGACTCAGGAACTCTCGCAGTACTTGCGATCTCCTGCGAGACTTCATAAGTGAGAGCGGTGCCAGCAGTGAGGGTATCTGAGGTCAGACTCCAGGGCTTCCACGATCACTTTCTCCCGGCCGTGTGACAGCGGGCGGGGAGGCCCCTGGAGTGACCTTAGTTAACCTTAGGCCCCCTTCACAGGTCAGTGATTCTGGAACGTTTGTGCTTTTTTTTCTACGTACCAGAATCACTGACATACGCAGACCCATTATAATCAATGGGTCTGCTCACACATCAGTGATTTTTCACTGAACGTGTCTCCGTGCAGCGTGCACCCTTGGCCGCGATTCTGGATGGAGACATGTCAGTTTTTGTCTGGCATCACTGATGACCCACGGACCACACTATGGTGTGATCCATGTGTGATCAGTGAAACACGTACAAGCAAATCACGAACATATTAAATATTAAATATTTTCAACTTACCTTGCCTGTGATTCGCTCTGCAGCCTCTGCTTTCGGCAGCTCCTGCCTGGCTCATGAATATTCATGAAAGCAGGAACTGCCGACCAGGAAGTAGCTGCTGAGAGCGGTGGGCGGACGCTGCAGAGCCAGAGACTTCAGCACCATGGACAGCAGCAGTGAAGGCAGGTGAGTAATGTCCATATGCAATCACGGGATCATGGATCACGGATTGCAGATGGACAACCCACATGTGCCGTGAATCACGGAACACGGAGGGACATGTGCGTGTTTTACACGTCAGTGAAGAACGTCTGTATTTTTCACTGACGTGTGAAACGGGCCTAAGTCATGGCAGCAGGCTGACTCGGGAACTCTCGCAGTTCTCCCTCTATTCAAGAGGTTATAGTAGATCATGGCCTGCTCTGGATTATCCACGGATAATATTTTGGGGCTAATTAATGTGTTAAAGGCTGTGTGTATTTTTATTGTAAATAAACAAAATGTGTATGTATTTTTCTTTCTTTCTCTCTCTCTCATCTGGGGCCCCATGTCTCGTCATGTCTCGACTGTGCCACAATGTCTCGTCAGTGCTACCATGTCTCGTCATGTCTAGTCAGTGCCGCCATGTCTTGTCAGTGCCGCGATGTCTCGTCAGTGCCGCGATGTCTCATCGCTCGCCGCAACATCGCTCAAGGCATGGTGACGCCAGGCAAGGGTGGACATACCTGGCCATGCCTACTTACTGCTCCGTGACATCACAAATGTGTAATTTAAAACACCAACACCTCATTATACCTGGATGTGGTATGAGTAGCACAATGTTAGACTGGGAACAGAATTGTGCATACTCAGCCCACAATTTGGGTTCCGCCTACACTGTTGTCCCTGGTTACCATGGCTATGATGTGGGCGCGAACTGCGGCTGTGCAACTGACAGTTCCGCAGTGCATTGTGGGATACGGTTGCATCCGCAACTGGCAATTATGTATGTAGATATTACAAAATGGTGTGGATAAGCTGTCAGAATGGGCAGACACTTGGCAAATGAGATATAATGTTGATAAATGTAAAGTAATGCACCTAGGATGGAGTAATCCTATAACTGCGTATACATTAAATGGAAGTAAACTCGGGACTACAGAACAGGAGAAGGACTTGGGTATTCTCATTACAAATAAGCTGAGCAGCAGCACTCAATGTCAGGCAGCAGCTGCTAAAGCAAACAAGATTTTAGGGTGCATAAAAAGAGAGATTAGATCCCGTGATCCCAACGTATTGTTACCCCTCTATAAATCACTGGTAAGGCCACATCTAGAATATGGGATACAGTTTTGGGCTCCACATTTTAAAAAGGACATTCAGAAGTTAGAGTCAGTTCAAAGGCGGGCAACTAGACTACTACAAGGAATGGAAGGCCTCCCATATGATGACAGGTTGGAAAAGTTGGATTTGTTTAACTTATGCGGGCGTCACACGAGACGATCTATCGTGCGGTAGGTCGTCGGGGTCACGGTTTTCGCAACGCACATCCGGCATCGTTCACGACGTCGTCTCATGTGACACCTAAGAGTGACTCTTAATCAGTTGTAAATTGTGTATCGTGTACACGTCGCTCATTTTTAAAAAATCGTTTAATCTGATTTGGGCAGATTGTTCATCGTACCCGGGGCAGCACACATCGCTTCGTGTTACACCCCAGGAACGATGAACATAGCTTACCTGCGTCCCGCAGGTCCCACCGGCTATGCGGAAGGAAGGAGGTGAGCGGGATGTTTACGTCCCGCTCATCTCCGCCCCTCCACTTCTATTGGTCAGCGGCTGTGTGACATCGCTGTGACGCCAAACGTCCCACCCCCTTCAGGAAGTGGATTTTCGACGCCCAGCAGGTAAGTATGTGTGACGGGAGTTTAACGACTTTATGCAACACGGGTAGTGATTTGCCCATGACGCACAAATGACGGGGGAGGGTCCGATCGATCGCACGATAGATCGTATCGTGTGATGCCCGCTTTAGAGGAGGAGATCTCATTTATATGTATAAATACATGTGTGGTCAATATAAAGGACAGGCACATGACTTATTCCTTCCAAAGACAATACTAAGGACCAGGGAGCACTCACTGCGAGTGGAAGAAAAGTGATTTCGGCAGCTGAATAGGAAAGGGTTCTTTACAGTTAGAGCAGCCAGACTGTGGAATGCCCTACCAATGGAAGTAGTAATGGCAGACACTATAATATTTTAAAAAAAGGGCTGGATGACTTCCTCAATACACACAACATTGTCGATTATAAATGATTTAGTGATGAAATGTTTAATTGATTGTGAAAGGTTGAATTAGATGGACCTAGGTACTTTTTCAACCTATATAACTATGTAATATTATAGTATAGGGCAGTGCACACCAGCAATCAGCATGAGAAAAAAATGCTGCGATTGGCAGCGTATATTGGATGGTGGGCACCTATTCAAGTCTATGGGTGCCTGTCAAACAGTTCAATTTACACTAACACAGACAATGGAGAAGATGGAGAAATTACATTCTCCATCTTCTCGCACCTGTGCTCTAATTCTCACATGCAAGAGATTCCGATCATAGTAAATAACACTCAGTTCAAACTTTGATCAGAGTTTGAGCAAAGTGTCATAAGCATAATTGGGCCAATTCTCTCAGAAAGAATATGCAGTCATGTGACCCCGACCTCATAGTGATAGATCGCTCAGTGCACATAGGCTGCAATTGTTCTTGCTAGCACAAGCCCTGTTTACACTGAATGATGTGCAATGAATGATGATCTTTTGTGCAGCATAAAAGATCGTTTCACCCGACTTCATCAGGTGATCTTCAGCCTTTTGCACTAAGGATTAATGTGAAACAAGCATTCTTATAATCTATCAATGTAAATGTATTTCAACAGGCTCTTATAGGCTATATTCAGTTTATTATACAGGACTTTTCATTTTATTTTTTTCATTTTTACTTAGTACCTTCTACAATTGCTGCTTTTCTACTGTTTCTTGAACAGTTATTATGTGCCCCTCTGTTCTAAAGTTATGCACCCTTGTAATAATGGTGCAAATTTTCCTTCCAACCAACTGGACGTATACCACAGAACTTCTGTCATGAGTGTGTCAGGGCCTGATGTGATCTCAGTGGGATCTGGGATCAGAAGGACACAGTGTATAGTTGATCACAGATCCTCTTCAGTGCCTGCTCATTGTTTATCCTGAGTTGGAGCTTATTTAAGTCCATCCAGTGCTGAAAGGGTTAAAGTTCCTTTCTATCCTGCTGTAATTTAACAGGAAGTTGTAATCTCAACTGCAGCAACTTCCTTCTGATATAAATATCCATTTCTCACTCCACCCTTTGTTGACTATAGTTCATACTATGCTGTCCACTTTGAAGGAGCCTGTCTCTGGAAAAGAGATTAGGTGTTCTTTTCTGTTGCAGCTGAGAAGTTTCCTGCTGGAGAAGCTGTGGAGTTATATTTGTTGTGTACTTCCCCACCTGTTTGTCTTATCTCCTTATTGTCTTATTGCAGTGGCGAGAAAAGTTTCTCACTGGCCTTCATACTAGACAGGGTGAATTCAGGGCCAACAAGGGCCTAGGCACGTGACGGCGCATGGGGGGAAAAGACGCAACTAGGGATGATAGGGAGTGCAGGGATCAGTCTTCCCTCTCCATAGTGTCAGTGCCGTCCATTGTATTGCTTCCCTAGTGTTCCCTCTGTGCTGCACCGCTCACAGGGAGTACTCTCTCACCTGGTGTGACACCTGCAGTCACATTGTGACAATTTCTTTGTGGGCATTTGCTTTATCTCCTCTGATACTGGCCAATTAAAACATGACTCTGCTTACTGAAAAGTTTTATAGTACAGTGGAACCTCGCTTAACGAGTAACCCAGTTAGCGAGTATTTCACTGAACGAGCAAAGCTTTCTATAAATTTGTAACTTGGTTTACGAGAAAGCTTTGCTGTACGAGCAAAATACTCACCGCACACACTTCCGGTTCCGTACATCCACCGCGCTCTAACCCGATCGAGCAGTCCACACAAACACACACAAACACGCTCAAACAAACACGCACATACAGTATTATGCTCACCTTACCTTCCGTTCCATCGCTGGCCTCATGGTTCTTGTAGTTTGCCAGTACATGGCGACGAGGGAGGAATCCTCGCGGCGAACTGCAAAATCAATGAGGCCGGCGATGGAACGGAAGGTACACATATTATGCTCACCTTACCTTCCGTTCCATCGCCGGCCTCATGGTTCTTCTAGTTTGCCGGTATAGGATGTGTATCAGCAAGCATCGCGATGAGGCAGGAACTTCCCCTGTCAGCCGCTACTCAAAGACAGCGTGCTGGCCAATCAGAGGCAAGCGGCTCCTGCCTTTGAAGTCAGCGCTTTGGCAGCGGAAGTTCCTCCCTCGTCGTGATGGTTACCGGATACACATCCTATACCGGTGAACTACAAGTTCCATGAGGCTGGCGAGGGAACGGAAGGTAAGGTGAGCATAATATGTGTGTGTGCGTGCGTGTTTGTGTGTGTTTCTGCATGTGTGGAATGGCACAATAGGGGACCAGGATGGGACATTTAACAAGTTGTGGAACAAATTGTCTGGATTGTAATGATTTCCTATGGGAAATCTTGCTTTGCTGAACGAGTAACTTGGTTTACAAGCACACTCCCAGAAAGGATAACTTTAGAACAGAGGGGCACAGAATAAAAAAGAAAGATGTTTCAGAATAAGTGAGCAACAATTGAAGAAAGTACACATTTTTATTTCCATTCTATCTACAATAGATTTCATAACTGAGCACACTATGGACCCTACACATCAAGACTGGTGTTAATGAAGGGGATCTCATGGAGTAAGGTGTGCTTAAATCATTATGAGGCACATGCCACTTAATGCATTAGACACATCTTAGAACTGGCATGTGCCTCCTTAGGAAATGTTACTCCAGTCAGACTTGAGTACACTTCTGGGTTAATTTGCACTAGTAAAGTGTTGTAAATTTTGATGAATTAAATGGGTGGCCTTGGTTAGAACTCAGCTCCATCCATTTTGCCAAAGCTGGCCGTGCCTTGTGTAAAATCACTAAGTTGACAAATTTTGGTGACTTTTGAAGGTATTTTTTGCCTGAATTCTGGCCAAACTACTTCCTGAATTCGTCTCTAAATGTTAACTCCTTCACGACCAATGATGTATCGGTACGTCCTAAATCATGTCGAGGTAATCACGGCCAGTTGCTGTGGTGAGCCGGTGATGATCCCTGCACATGTCTGCTGATTTGTACAGTAGACATTTGTGCCTCACGGGCACAGGTGGAAATGTGATGGCGCAATTTAAATGGCCGCAGCAGGGAACGTGCCTTTCCCCGCCACCATCGGAGGCCCCTTGATGCTATCATGGGGACCCAATAGTTACGATGGTAGCGAAGGCTCATATGATGACTCCTGCCATGTGCCCACGGGAGATCGCACCTGCAGATGTATCCACAGGTACGGCCGCAGGTTTCCCGCAGCTGCCCGCTAGCATCCGCAGCTATTTTTAGCTGCAGTAGTACAGTGATATAGCTGCGGTAAACCTGCGGACTTTCATGCGATTTACCTGCGGACGTCGCGGCCTCTATCTCCATAGTGGAGGGCCGGGATTTCCGCAGGTAATTCCGCAGGAATAATTGACATGCAATTTTGTGTGGCTGCGGGACATCCGTAGCATATTCCGCAGCCGCACATTCCGTAGCGTGGACACAGACACTCCCCATGTCCCATAGGATAACATGGGGAGTGTCTGTACATGCTAAAACCTGCGGATTTATCTGGAAAATCCAGATAAATCCGCAGGTTTTCCGCGACAAAATCCACAGAAGCAAGCTCTCGTGGGCACGTAGCCTTACTATCATGATAATTTCCTGTTACAGCCGGCAGAGCAGTGGCTGTAACAGGAGAGCAGCATTTCTGCTGATCAGAGCTGTGCAGCTTTGATCAACACATATGAACAAGTGATCAGTGCTGTTCCTTATAGTGTCCTAGGGGTACTAGTAAAAGGAAAAAAAGTTTTAAAAATAAACAAAAAACCTAAAACTTTAAATCACCACCCACTATTGAAAATTGAACAAAAAAAAATTAAAAATATACACACATTTGGTATTGCTGCGTTCAAAAACACCCAATCTATCAAAATATAAAATCAATTAATCTGATCAGTAAACGGCATAGCGGCAAAAAAAGACCAAAATTATGGTTTTTGGTTGTCGTAAATTTTGCGCAAAATGCAATAACAGATGATGAAAACCTTGCATCTGCGCAAAAATGGTATCATTAAAAATGTAAGCTTGAGACACAAAAAATAAGCTGTCACTAAGCTCCATATCCCAAAAAATGGGAACACTACAGGTAGCGCAAAATGGCACAAAAAGTGTGCCAATTTTTGGGACAAACTTCAGAAATTTTTAACCCCTTAGATAAAAGTGAACCTATACATGTTTGGTGTCTACGAACTCGCACCGACCTGAAGCAGCACACCGACACATCAGTTTTACCATATAGGGAATATAGTGAATAAAATAACCTCAAAACTATCGGCAATCACACTTTGTTGCAATTTTTCCGCACTTGGAATTTTTTTCCCATTTTCCAGTACACTCTATAGTAAAACTCATGATTTCATTTAAAAGTACAACTCGTTCCGCAAGAAACAAACTGTAAGGATAGTCCTGGGAGTGGACCCACTGGACCATGGACCGGACTCCCCTGCGACGTCGCCTCGAGCGAACCCCTACACAGGGACTGTCGGGCGTAACAGTAGAGGGCCTAGATGCACAGAAGCCGGGATCAGCAAAAGTCACTGGATGCAGGATCCGATCTGGACCAGGTACAGGTTAACGGGATGACGCAGAAGTCCAGAACTGAGACTGGTGCAGGTCTCAGGGATTAGGCTGACGTCCCAGAGCAGAGACTGGTGCAGATTAATGGGATCAGGCTGAGGTCCGGAGGCGGAGGCTGGTGCAGGTTAACGGGATCAGGCTGAAGTCCAGAACCAGAGACTGGTGCAGGTTAACTGGATCAGGCTGAGGTCCGAAGGCAGAAGCTGGTGCAGGTTAACGGGATCAGGCTGAAGTCCAGAACTGGAGACTGGAGCAGGTTCCTGGGTCAGGCTGGATTGTGTGCTCAGAACGGTACTCAGGATCTGCAAGCAGAGACAGAGTTATACCAAGCACAGGCATAGAGGGACCTGAACAAATAGTACAAGAGACAAGCTACAGGGACACGTTGAACAAGCACTGGCCATGGTGAATAGCAAGTCTTAAATACCCAAGGTTACTTATTAGTGATATTCCGGACAGCTGTGCTGGCCCTTTAAGTCTAGGTGAGTTTCCCCCCCTAGTGTGCATGTTTGAGGGCCGCAACCCGGAAGTCAGAGCCGAGACCACAGGAGGAGAGGCAGGACGCTGGAGCGCAGTAAAAAGGTGTGGACGGGGTAACAGGAGAGCAGGCTCGGCGGGGACCCCAGGGGTTGGAGCAATGGGCGGTGAGCGGCGCAGTCGGACCGGAAGCGTGACACAAACCCTCATATGGCAAAATTTCAAAAATGAAAAACTGAAAATCGCTCGGTCATGAAGGGGTTAAATGATCGAAAGACAGTCAATACTACAAAACGTCCTGCAAAAAAAAAACAACTCGTCATGGCTATGTGTAAGGAAAGATAAAAAGGTTATGCGAAAAAATAGCCAAGGTTTGAAAACTACGTTACTTTTAGATGACACATTCTCTTTAAAGTACGCTGTCTGTTGTAAGGAGACGTATTTCCCAATGCGTTTTGATATCTGAAAGTTTCAACCTTTGGGGTTCAGTTGCCTTAATGAAAAAATGTATTGTATAAAAGGCGCACAATGGATATTTTTATCTAAATTTAAGCGAACAGTGAACATTGACATCCCTTTGTTATGTATAATGAAAAAATAAACGAGTCTAAACTGCGCTCTGTTCTGTCAACAGCGAGATAAGATTCCTATGCCTGTCCACAATGAGAAGTGAGATCTAGATTAAGATTCTTATGACATCCCTTTTTTAATAGCTTCCACATCAAAACTGACATGTGCTGGGAATGAGGCATGAAATATTCACAAGCTCTTATGAGAGATGTCTCCAGTATGTGAAAATAAAACAAGCCAACCATTTGAACCTCGGCGTGCCCCCACCATTTACAAAATGATGCCTTCAAATCAGGGACTTTATTAATCAGCAATCAAGCTGACAGCTAATTACCACTGTGCATAAAGCCTAAACTTACATTTCTTTTTTTTTTTTTTTATTTCTTTTTTTTTTATTTTTTTCATTTACCTTTTTCATTTACGTTCCTTTGGGGAATATGAAAAAGTCTCTCAAACCCTCGCAGTAGACACAATCAAAAGACATTTTAATAATACAAACAGTAGAGTACAGACTGAACTGTCAGATGAAAAGTGATAGCCGGTGTATTGAAGCAAATCCTCCAGAGTTGCTGTCTCTGTGGATTGGCAGGCAATGAAAAACCAAACCACGGGCACTCTTAGCTCACAATCCAGAAAAAGGAGAATTTACTCGGAATACGCTGTGAAGTACGCTGGACTGTTAACCCTCCGTTAATCCTAAAGGACAACTCGCTACTTTATAAGATAAAGCAAAAGGGGACGTAGGAACAAATAACGCAAAGAAACTGAACTCTACAAATAGATGAAAGCAACATAAAATAATTATAATAGAAAACTAGAACACAGCCATGACTTTTTTAGTTTCAAGAGGATCTTTAAGCTCTTCTGCAATGAGTGGGCCAAGGAGCAATCATGGTAGGTGGTCTATTTAGGTTTTAGCAGGAGAAGGAGTAAGGTTAAAAGGAATCTGACAGCAGGTTTTTGAGATGTAAACTGAAGACAGCATGCTGCAAGGGTTAACACAGGGTTGCCTATCTTGTCAAGGTCTGATCTGTTGTTTATTTGCTATGTTTGTTTAAGCAGCAGGACTTCTTATAGCTCCTGCAGTCCAGAACACCCGCTCCTCTGACACCTCACTGTCAATATACAATCTTTATACAGAGCCTGGTGGGGGCGGGGACAGCTCTCTGAGCTCTACTACATGACTAAAGGCTACTTTACACGCTGCGATATCGGTCCCGATATCGCTAGCGTGGGTACCCGCCCCCATCTGTTGTGCGACACGGGCAAATCGCTGCCCCGTCACACATACTTACCTGCTCGGCGACGTCGCTGTGACCGGCGAACCGCCTCCTTTCTAAAGGGGCGGTCCGTGCGGCGTCACAGTGACGTCACTGAGCGGCCGCCCAATAGAAGCAGAGGGGCGGAGATGAGTGGCCGGAACATCCCGCCCACCTCCATCCTTCCGCATAGCGGCCGGGACGCAGGTAAGGAGAGGTTCCTCGTTCCTGCGGCGTCACACATAGCAATGTGTGCTGCCGCAGGAGCGACGAACTACATCGTTACTGCTGCAGTAACGATAATCGAGAATGGACCCCCATGTCACCGATGAGCGATTTTGCACGTTTTTGCAACGATGCAAAATCGCTCATTGGTGTCACACACAGCAACATCGCTAATGCGGCCGGATGTGCGTCACAAATTCCGTGACCCCAATGACTCCGCATTAGCGATGCCGCAGCATGTAAAGCCACCTTAAGGGTACTGTCTCACTAAACAACGTATCAGCGATTCCGACCACAATACGACCTGTTCAGGATCGCTAGTACGTCGCTACAGAGTCACTAGTGAGCTGTCAAACAGTCAGATCTTCCTAACGACCAGCCATGAGCAACTCATGTAACGATGCTGCGCTTAGTAACCAGGGTAAATATCGGGTAACTAAGCAAAACGCTTTGCTTGGTTACCCGATATTTACCCTGGTTACCAGCGTACGCTGCTTACACAGAGTCGTAAGCGCTGGCTCCCTGTATACGTAGCTAGGGTACACATCGGGTAACCAAGCAAAGCGCTTTGCTTAGTTACCCGATATTTACCCTGGTTACCAGCGTACACTGCTTACACAGAGTCGGTGCTCATTGGTCTCCCGCCGTCAAACACGCCAATGTGTGCTGCCCAGCAGGAGACCAACAAGCAAAAAATGAACCAGAACAGTGTATAACAATCAGTGATTTCACAGCAGGGGCCAGGTCGCTGCTTAGTGTCACACACAGCAAGAACACTGATGAGGTCCCTTGTACATCACAAAATCTGTGACTCAGCAGTGATCTCGCTATGTGAGAAGTACCCCTAAATCTAAAAATTCTGACCTCCAGCTGTGACCGCAAATAACCTGAGTGGTGTCACCACCTCTCATCGCTGAGGCTCATTCTCTGCCTGAAGCTCACAGCAGGCAGTCAAATTCTATGCCTGCATGCTGTCACACAGCAGTGCTGAAATCGTTGTGGGACCTCATGTGGTTTACGTCAGATGGGTGATTTGGGGGTTAACAAAGGGATGAAAAATGGAGTGTTTTTTTGTATTTTATTTCAAATAAAGAATTTTTTTGTGTTTGTGTTTATTTTTTTTTCACGTACAGATTAGTAATGGGAGGTCTCATATAGATGCCTTCCATTACTTATCTAGGGCTTAGTGGTAGATGTGAACTGTTATTAACCCCTTATTAACTTGATTGCCACTTCACCAGGGCAATGGGGATGAGGCGGGTAAAGTGCTGGGATTGTCGCATCTAATGGATGCGACTATCCTGAGAAGTTGCAGGCTGCTACTTTTTGGCTAGGGTTGCCCAATAAGCATGGGTCTCCCCAGCCTTAGAATATCAGCGCTCAGCTGTCGGCTTTATCATAGTTGTGTATCAAAATTGGGGGAGGGCTGCGTACCACGTTTTAAAATGATTTATTTAAATAATTGTAAAAAAAAGCTGCATGCGTTCCCTCTTATTTTTATACACAGCCAAGATAAGCACACAGCTGGGGGCTACAGCCTCTAGCTGTATGCTTTACCTGTGCTGGGTATCATAATATGGGGGACCCTATGCCAATTTTTCTTTTTATTTATTGTTACTACAATAGAGGCACACACATACAACGTCTCTGTTTGCAAGCAGTCAGACATGCTGTCTCACAGGGTGGGGGCGCATCTAACTGCAACCAATCAGAGACACGGGTACTGCCGGTGGGTGGGAGATGCAGTGCATATGTATGAGGTTAATGAGCGGCCCCCAGAAGTAGTGTTACAGCCGTGTGGGTGTTACGGGGGGCTGTCTGATAATAAAACCCAAAGGAATATCAGACAGTCAGGGTCCACCGTGCAAAGACTCTGCTGCAGACTATGGCAGAGGATAAGGGGTATATAAGTGTGCCACTGTAAATGGTAATAGCACAAGTGCAGAGTGCAATACCTCTGTTAAACTCACAGAGGAATATAATTAGGAAATAAAGCAATTCCTCCCTTACTTGGAGGGTGTGTGGTATGGTCTCTGTTAATGGTCACAGAGACAAAAGCAGTGAGTGTGAAATGGCACCTACCTAGGTCCGTTCCTCTAGCGGTGTCAGGAGACGGACAGCAGCGTAAGCCGCACAAAGCTCCTACCTGCGTTCGCTCCACTAGTGTGCGAGGACACAAACCACTAGATATGGCACCTGCCTGGGTCCACTCCACTAGTGGTGCAAAAGAGACGGACAGCAGCATAAGCCGCACAAAGCTCCTACCTATGTTCACTCCCCTAGTGTGCGAGGATACGAACAACTGCCAGATGCAGTATAAGGAACGTTACCCTAGCGGCAATGTCCACCTACAAGTAGAATCACAAGGCCCAGCCGGACCATGTGCCTCAGGCACCTGCCTATGTCCGCTCCACTAAGATGTAAGGATACGGACCGCAGCCGAAGCTGTAAGGTATAAGAACGCTATCCTGCCGGTAGCGCTCATCTAGCATAGACAGAGAGATGCCTAGAGGGACGTGCACAGAGCGTCTACTCTCATGCATGAACCAAAAGGACTGAGTGCCGGGCGGCGTGCGTCAGGGTCTTATATAGACTTTGTGCCTCATCCAAGATGGAGGACACCAGAGCCAATCCGCTGACAGAACGACAGGAATGACGTCACGCTGGCCTATCACCGAGCAAAGCGTCACAAGCACATGACCAGCGACCAATCGGCATAGAAGGTGTCAGAGACATGTGACCACGTGTCACAACCACATGACCAGCGGCCAATCAGCTTAGAAGGTGTCAGAGACATGTGACCTCGTGTCAGCGATGATGTCACCCGCACATGTGCAATGGCTCCAAGATAAGACTTAGGCGGGCTTTGCACACTGCGACATCGCAGGTGCGATGTCGGTGGGGTCAAATTGAAAGTGACGCACATCCGGCATCGCATGCGACATCGCAGTGTGTAAAGCCTGGATGATACGATTAACGAGCGCAAAAGCGTCGTAATCGTATCATCGGTGCAGCGTCGGCGTAATCCATAATTACGCTGACGCGACGGTCCGATGTTGTTCCTCGCTCCTGCGGCAGCACACATCGCTGTGTGTGAAGTCGCAGGAGCGAGGAACATCTCCTACCGGCGTCACTGCGGCTTCCGTAGGATATGCGGAAGGAAGGAGATGGGCAGGATGTTTACATCCTGCTCATCTCCGCCCCTCCGCTCCGATTGGCCGCCTGCCGTGTGACGTCGCAGTGACGCCGCACGACCCGCCCCCTTAACAAGGAGGCGGGTCGCCGGCCACAGGGACGTCGCACGGCAGGTGAGTGTGTGTGTGAAGCTGGCGTAGCGATAACTTTCGCTACACCAGCTATCACCACATATCGCTGCTGCGACGGGGGCGGGGACTATCGCACTCGGCATCGCAGCATCGGCCTGCGATGTCGTAGTGTGCAAAGCCCGCCTTAGTCTCCAGCGCTTGCACATGTGCAGTAGCAAGAAATCCGAACATAGTCACCAGTGCTCGCACATGTGCAGTAGCAAGAAATCCGAACATAGTCTCCAGTGCCACAGCAACCGTAACAGTGGGAGACTTGGTAAGTATAACGCGCCTGCGTCAATCCTCCTATTCCCTTCTACCAACATTTTTAAGCTCATGATTCGGGTCCCTATAGACTTATATGGGGACTGGCGTCCATCCAGATATCTGTGATCAGTTCCAGGCCCGAACCGTTTTTTGTTATTTTTAAACCTGGTTGAACCCATCAATCTCGGGTACCAGCGAGTCCACCCATCACTAGTTATATATAAATTGTGTATAACCAATATCTACAACACAAGTTCTTGGGTACTTTATCGCATATCATGTGGGAATTCTGTGGCCTCTACAACTATGTACTGTCTTCCCAAAAATAATTCCACTATAATCAGTAATCATGGAAACCATGACTTTTTGGAACATTTCCATGTCTTTTTTAGCAGGTAAATCTATGATTTGTGTTCGCTGATTTTAAATGAGATTCTTAGGCATGTTCCGTGAGTTTGATTGATATTGCACACGAGGCCACTCAGTAAAATGATACAGTATAGATCAAAGCATGAGAGATAATTTTCACAGCAATGTATGTGGTGAAGGTGAGTTATGAGTCTTTGTTTCACAGTTTATGGAACACAATTTCGTTTAGAGCCTAAATCTGTCATCTCAGCATTGTTTATCAAAGTGCATCCAATAAGATCTTGCCTCGGGAATATTGGTAGAGTTGGAGGCGGATAACTGAGAAAGGACAAATACCCAGTCAATAACGACCATCCTACGGGATTCATGAAGCAACAGTCAGTGACATTGTATGTGAGCAACTGTATTAGAGCATGGGACATAATCTTAATGAATTTACCCAAAATTAAAAGCATTTTTGTAGAGATACGCGGATCTTTTTAAATCCTTACCGCCGATGCCTGTTTTCACCGTACAGACAGAACCAAATTTTACAATTCTGACCAGTGTCAATTTATAATTAGGGATGATCGAATACCTCAAATATTAGGCTTTGCGAATATTTTCCGAATAGGTCGCCGCTATGCGAATATTCGCGAATGTAAGTCTATGAGAAATCCGAATAACAACTATTTGGAACTATTCGGGCTTCCCATAGACTTACATTGCGCATCGAATATTCACATAGAGAGGACCTATTTGGAAAATATTCGCGAAGCCGAATATTTGAGGTATTCGATCATCCTTATTTATAATCTAATAACTCTGGAACGCTTCAACAGATCCTGGTGCTCCTAAGAATGTTTTTTTTGTGACATATTGTACTGGATAATAGTGGTAAATTTAGGTTGAAAATGTTAACATTTATTTGTGAAAATATTGGAATTTGGTTGAACATATTTAAAATTCCACAATTTTCAAACTTTCAATTTTTATGTCCTTAACCGGAAAATGATGTGAGACAAATAGTTAATAAATAACATTCCCCACATGTCTAATTTACATCAGTAAAATTTTTGAAATATATTTTTTTGTGTTGGGAAGTTAGAAGGGTTAAAAGTTTATCAGCAATTTCTCATTTTTTTCAACAACATTTACAACAGCAATTGTTTTCGGGTCCACATAGTGACTTTGAGAGACCTATGTGACAGAAAATATCTAAAAATGACAATATTCTAAAAGCTGCACCCCTCAAGCTGCTCAAAACCACATCTAAGGAGTTTATTAACCCTTTAGATGCTTCACAGGAATTAAAGCAATGTGGAAGAAAAAATGAAAATATTACTTTTTCCCACAAAAATATTACTTTGGCCCCTTTTCTTTCTTTTTCAAATGGGTAAAGAGGAGAAAATGGACTGTGAAATTTGTTGTTTTACAATTTCTTCTGAGTACTCCCATACCTTGTAGGTGATGGAAAACTATTGTTTGGTTGCACAGCAAGTCTCGGAAGGGAAGGAGCTACATTTATTTTGTTTTTTTTGCCAGAGCTGTAGAAAAAGACATGAACCGCACTTCCAAAAATCATCAGTTTATCTAATGCCACTGGGCAAAAATGTATATACCTGAACATGAGGTTCTTGGTTTAACATTCTGATCAGACTGTGTGTATCTGATAAGCCCACTGCCATGTCACGCCAAACCTCGTTTGAGTGGGTCCCTAATTTATTCGAAGCCTCAAAGTTACAGCGCCGCGTGTCAACCATCGCCGCACGACAGTGACAACACATGCCACTATAACATTGTTCATACCAACACATAAATGTTTTGTCTCCATGACAACACATGATGTCATTGTTGCCATGACAACACATGACATCATTGTCACCATGACAACACATGACATTATTGACTCCATGACAACACATGACATTATTGACTCCATGACAACATATGATGTCATTGTCACCATGACAACACATGCCAATATGACATAATTGTTGCCATGACTTCATTGTCACCATGACAATACATGACATCATTGTCGCCATGGCAACACATCACCTCATTATGCCCATGACAACACATGATGTCATTGTCACCATGACATGACAACACATGCCACTATCAAATTGTTGCCATGATAACACATAACATTATTGTCTCCATGACAAAACATTATGGCATTATCGCCATGACAACACATGATGTAACTGCTGCTCTGCCGCCCCATGCTCGGCGGCAGCCGAGCAGCTCGGATCCGGACCTTCAGTGGGTGGCTCGAGGGTTTTCGGACTCGTGGGTCCACGATCACTCCGATCTAAAAAGGATTGGCGGTTTGGGGACGTAGGTGTACGGCCGGAGCCGTCTTTGAGTTTGTGACGCCACCCACGGGTTGTGGTGAAGGTGGACACCACCGCTGCAGTTACAGGGCACCCGGGGGAGATGTTGTGCAGCAAGTTGTTAACCCCTCCGTGGGTAGGGATGGTGGCCCTGGGACCCATTTGGGGGAGTAGTTGGGCGGTGCAGGGAGATGGGCGGCCGGAGGGCACTGGTGTACTCATGATTAGTAACACACACAAGTCTCTGGTAAACCAAGGTGACAGTGGTCGGTGCCCGCAGCCGGCTGCAGTCTAGTCCCCCCACCCGGTTGGTAATCTCTGCCTTTCTCCTGCACCTGTTTGTGTGATGGTGGACTACCTGCGCCTGGAACGTCAGGAGTCCGCTCCCCGGCTTGTAGATCTCGGAAGAGCCCTTTGTCCGCAGACACTGGCCCATGGGATCTCTCTGCCGTGGCGGTGGCTTTCTATCCCCCTCTTTGGGCTGTTGTCTTCAGTCGGGACTTTGGGTGGGACAGGACCTATAGTCCTGGCCGCAATCAGTTAATTAGCTAGCCCCCAGTAGCTTCTGGACCTAGCTTCAGGGTCTGAGTACCCCCCTTTGTGCTCCAGTTTCCGAGTCGGTTCCCTGGGTTGGTACCGGCGGGCCACTACCCTGTCCTGGTCCACCACGGTTCCACCGAGCCATCTTCCCGGCTCCTGCATGCAGAGGTCTCCGTATGCCTCCTAGCCAAAGGTGCCCGGGGTCCTACCCAGGCACCTGTCAGTCTGCAACAGGCCTGTTACACAGGCCTGACCTCCTCCCAGGGCCAGCATCAGCACCCGGCATACCCGGGCAAATGCCGGGGCCCTGGAGAGCTGGGGGGCCCACTCGGTCTCGTCACTTCAGCTGCCCCCGGGCCGGGCCCACTCTCCTTCAGTTCTGCTGCCCCCGGGCCGAGTTCCGGGGACCGCAGTCCTCGGCAGGAAACTGTGGCTGCCGTCCCTTAGCTAGTTTCACACTTGCGTTGCAAAAAGTGTGATAATAAAGGCCACGGATTCCAGTGAAACAAGTTTTCTTTAGCCGAGAGAGCCGTCATCATCACCGCACACATCCCGACATCACCGCACACGTCCCGAAATCACCGCACACATCCTGACATAACCGCACACCTCCCGACATCACCACACACCTCCCGACATCACCGCACACCTCCCGACATCACCGCACACCTCCCGACATCACCGCACACATCCCAACATTACCGCACACATCCCGACATTACCGCACACACCCCGACATCACTGCACACATCCCGACATTACCGCACACATCCCGACATTACCGCACACATCCCGACATTACCGCACACATCCCGACATTACCGCACACACCCCAACATTACCGCACACATCCCGACATTACCGCACACATCCCGACATTACCGCACACATCCCGACATTACCGCACACACCCCGACATTACCGCACACATCCCGACATTACCGCACACACCCCGACATCACTGCACACATCCCGACATTACCGCACACATCCCGACATTACCGCACACACCCCGACATTACCGCACACACCCCGACATTACCGCCCACATCTTCATCGCACACATCCCGACATCTCAACACACATCCTGACACTACAGCCCTCATCATCACCGCACACACACCGGCACTACCGCACCCATCATCACCGCACACACACACCAGCATTACCTCAGTGACGTCCCCGCTGACAGCGCGATTCACTTCAGTTGCTGCGTGGAGCTCACAGGAGAGCCGGTGTTCTACTGCCACTCCTGTCAGCTTCATGTAGCAGAGCTGGATGCGGGACCTTGTGTGGATTACACCGGACCTGGAGGGATATTTGGGGATTTTAATAAAGTGGGGAAAGAGGGTGGGGTTTTTTTGTCTTTTATTCCAAATAAAGGATTTTTTCGGGTGTATGTGTTTATGTACTTTCACTTACAGGTTAATCATGGAAGGTATCTCGGGGAGACGCTTGCCATGGTTAACCTAGGACTTAGTGGCAGCTATGGGCTGCTGCCATTAACTCCTTATTACCTCGATTGCCACCACACCAGGGCAAATCGGGATGAGTCGGGTTGAGTCCTGGGACTGTCACATCTAATGGATGCGGCAATTCCGGGCGGCTGCTGGCTGATATTTTTAGGCTTGGGGGCTCCCCATAACGTGGGGCTTCCCATCCTGAGAATACCAGCCTTCAGCCGTGTGGCTTTACCTTGGCTGGTATCAAAATTGGGGGGACCGCACACAGTTTTTTTTCAATTATTTATTTATTTATTGTACTGTATGATATAGACCCGCACACCGGCGGCTGTGATTGGTTGCAGTGAGACAGCTGTAATTCAGCGTGGGGGCGGGTTTGACTGTAACCAATCATAGGCGCCGGTGGGCGGGGGAAGCAGTGAATAGGAGATTGAATAATGGGCGGCCGGCTTTTTCAAAAGAGGAAAAGCCACCAGAGCAGTGTGAGTGTGTTTGTATGTATGCAGCAGAGCAATGTGTGTCTATATGTATGCAGCAGAGCTGTGTGTGTGTCTGTATGTATGCAGCAGAGCTGTGTGTGTGTCTATGTATGCAGCAGAGCTGTGTCTGTATGTATGTATGCAGCAGAGCAGTATGTGTGTGTCTGTATGTATGTATGCAGCAGAGCAGTGTGTGTCTCTGTATGTATGCAGCAGAGCAGTGTGTGTCTGTATGCAGCAGAGCTGTGTGTGTCTGTCTGTAGGCATGTATGATGTGTATCTATGTATGTCAGTGTATATGACTGTATAGATTTGTCTGTTTATATGTATTTTGTGAGTTTGTTTTTAAATATGTATATGTACGTATCTGTGTATGTGTGTGTATCTGCGTGTTTATGGGGCCCACTGGAACTCTTCCGCCCGGGGCCCACAAAAACCTGGAGCCGGCCCTGCCTCCTCCACTGAACTCCCAAACTGAACTTTCACACTGAACTGTTACTTTCCCACCCCAGGCTCTCTGAGACCCCTCGGTGGGTGTGACCCACGGTCTGGCTCCACCCCCTGGTGTGTCCATCAAGCCCTGAGGGGGGTGACTAGGGTTTTAAGTGTTTGGCTGCTGTCACCTTGTTAGGGGACTGGTGTTGTGCAGGGCCCTATCTGTGACTACCTGGCCAGGCCAGGGCATCACACTGCCATGATAACACGCCATCAGTGTCACCATGACAACACATGACGTCATTATCAACGTGACATTATTGTCTCCATGACAACACATGATGTCATTTTTGCCATGACAACACATGATGTCATTGTCACTACATACCACTACAACATTATTGGTGCCATGAGATCATTGTCACAATGACAACAAAAAATGACAAAGTTTGAATAAATTTCTATACTGGAAAGCTTGTAATTGCTTGGAATATAAATGGGAAGAGAGGAGGAAGAAAGAGGACCCTGATGATTATAAGACACACGCTACAGGAGAGCAAGACTAAAGGGTGCTTTACACGTTGCGACATTGCTAGCGATAGCACCCGCCCACGTCGCTGTTTCGTCATGGGGGTGATCGCTGCCGTAGTGAACAATATCGCTATGGCAGCGTCACACGCACATACCTGCTTAGCGACGTCGCTGAAAACACCGAACAATCTCTCCTTTAAGGGGGCGATTCGTGCGGCGTCACTAAGCGGCCGCCCAATAGCAGAGGAGGGGCGGAGATGAGCGGCCGGAACATGCCGCCCACCTCCTTCCTTACTCATTGCCGGTGGACGCAGGTAAGGAGATGTTCGTCGTTCCTGCGGTGTCACACATAGCGATGTGTGATGCCGCAGGAATGACGAACAACCAGCGGCATGCACCACCAACGATATTATGAAAAGGAGCGACATGTCAACGATCAACGATTTTTGCCGTTTTTGCGATCGTTGATCGTCGCTTCTTTTAGTCACACACAACGATATCGCTAACGGAGCTGGATATGCGTCATGAACACCGTGACCCGGACAAATATCGTTAGCGATATTGTTGTGTGTAAAGTACCCTTTAGTGCTATCTCCCAAGGGTGTGTAACTTGAACTCTCCGATGTTTCATCAGATAGCACTCGCTCTAATGTTATTCTATGGTAGATTGCCAACCAGTGATTTTTCTTCTCATGCTGATTCAGCATGAGAAAAAAATAGCTACACGCTATTATTGGCAGCGTATATCGGATGGCACACACCCATACAAGTCAATGGAGAAGATGGAGAAATTAAGTTCTCCTTCTTCTCCTCACCTGCCCTCCCATTCCCGGATGCAAATCCATGTGAAATCACAAATTTCCAGAAATTTGAGTCAAACTCATTGCTTTACGGACCGATCTCATCTTTACGTTTTTGGAAAATGAAAAATGGCAAATTTTGACTTTTTTAATATTAGAATTCTAAAATTTCTGAAAAAGTATAATTTTATTTTACTTTATAGGGTTATTTAAATACAGACAGCTCTACCCCCTTTCCTATATTCTGAGTGATCCCGCCATAAAGGTCTTCAATGATGTAAGCAGGAGGGACCTTAATATTACTGCATTTTTATTTTTTTCCAAAACTACATTCAAAAATTATTTTTTATTACTTTATGCTTATTGTATCTTTTTATTCACGTAATAGAACCAACAAAGCAATGCAAAAGTGTCATAATTTCGCCATCATTATGTATTTTTTATTGGCTAAAAAATTTTGGCCAAAAAAAAAAAAAGACAAATGGACAATTTAATCTAAATAAAAAACAACCCAATAAATGGAAGAGTACATTTTAGATTTTTAAAACACATTTGTATTTCAGACTTCAAGAACATGTCTGCATTTAGGTGCCCATTTTTCAATCACAACAGCCAGACCCCTATTATTCTAGTTTATTAAACTCAATATAGGGTTCTGTGATAATTTAAAGTGTATCTCTTCTTCTACATAACATGATAGCAAAAGTAAAGTCTTGCTGCCCTCATTCCCTACAAGTTAAAATAGCCTTTTAGTACATGTACTAGCCTAACATATTCAGGAAGTGTCCCAATTCTCATTATCTGCAATTTGCTATCAACCTGTTTTGACTGTATGGTTACTCTTCTCCATCATTCTACCAGCACAATAGGAGCTGGGACCTCCTTTCCCACATTTACGACATCCTTTAATCCATTTCACGATTCCAGAGATCAATTAAATGTAATAACAAACAGTGAACTTCACATTAGTCAGAAGGTAAACACCTTCTGGCCAGAATTTGAGCATTGATGCTATGTGGGTGAGACAACATAATTTTTAAATAAAATGACTTGCAGTTTGTCTATTTAGCACATTATCGATGAAATGGGATCAAAGTATCTGAAAGCTCAATTTCAATTTATGTTCAGTTCAATAAAGCCTCAAGAGGGCTCAGATTTTCATATGGCCATCACATTTTGATAAGAATTAAACATAGGTCATATGTCCTATGTATATATGAGTAGTTTGATAGAAGAACAGACAGTAGATTAAACCTAAATTCATTAATTTCCCTTTATGTATAGCTGTCTTTATCTATGAAAAACACTAAGTAACAAAGGCGCAAAATAGGGTCTTATCTGCTATAAACGGAATAAAAGAGAAGGGTATGGTCACCTTTTTAAGTTGTGTGACACACAAGAAGACATGTGCTTAAAGGCCACTTTGCTCGTGAAAGCACCCGCACCCGTCGTTTGTGCATCATGGGCAAATCGCTGCCCGTGGTGGACAAAATCGTTAGTACCCGTCACACATACTTACCTTCCAAGCGACGTCTCTGTGGCCGGCAAACAGCCTCTTTTCTAAGGGGGGCGGTTCGTGCGGCGTCACAGCGACGTCACATGGCAGGCATCCAATAGAAGCGGAGGGGTGGACAGCAGCCACATGAAAGTCACTCCCACCTCGTTGCCGGAGGATGCAGGTACGGTGTTGTTCGTCATTCCTGAAGTGTCACACGTAGCGATGTGTGCTGCCTCAGGAACGATGAACAACCTGCATCCAAAATCAGCAACGATATTTGGGAAATGGACGACGTGTCTGTGGAGACACGGGGCTCAGTGGGTGCTCTCGTCCACTAAAACCCACCGCCTTTAGAAAGACAGCATGGCTCAGGGCTCATCCCAACTGAACGCCGGCCTCCTTAACCATGGGCGTAACACTACTCGGACAACACAGGGTGAGGGAACCACAATAATTAGACTTTATTGGATCCCCAAACAATTAACGGCACATAACACATAACCAGCAAAACACACAAATGTAACAGGCAACAGAGTCTCACCCTTCCGCTGGCTCACCAGGGATTTAGAATGTCCATGCCTCAAAGTTTCCAGGGCTATTTACTCCAATCCAGCAGCACCCCGCTTTTGGCGGGCACCCACCGAGAAAGGAATAATGCCAGATTTAGGAAGCTGGCTGAGGTCTGCAAAGTCTGTAACAGGTGACTGAACTGTCCCAACCTGAGTGTCCTCCTTAGGTAGTCCTGGTATGATGATACAATCCTGACAGCCGTAGTCAAAATCCCTAGGCGGTGGATATGGTCTCCAACCGGAACCGGAGTCCCTAGATTGAAGCCATAAGATATCCTGATCCTCTTGTCAGCTCCAAAGAACTTAGACTGGATCCATCAGCATCCATCAACAACCACCTGATGGCTTAAAGAAATCCCTTTTATAGCCACAGCCTTCCACTTGGATACACTGCGTCCTCATCGATTGATTGGACAAGATCGCCTCTCCCATTGGATGAATCTCAAGCTGCATGGACAATGTTCATCCAAATGATGTCTACAGAAAGACTGAGGATATCTACATGAAGTCTGCAAGTCACAGACTAGACAATGGCTACTAAGGTAATTACATTAGCAATACACAACTACAATACAATGATTACTGGAAAAGTCTGGAGAAACAATTTGTCTGGCTTTCAGTGGCCAACACAATTAAATGAGTCAACAAGAGTCTTGTAAAAACAATGAGGGACTTATCCCCCGTCTATAAACAATCTATCATCCTGTCTGGCTGAATTTTAAGAAACTTTAACCCATGAGAGTCCATGTCGTCACATTCCTCCCCTTCATAATATTAGCCAGACATGATAGGCTTCCGATCATCCTTCTCCTCTTGACGGCATTGTCCTTTTTAATGGTGAGGTCAGCAACAGAGGCTCGCATCTATACACCTCCCCCTGATTACCTTCCCCAGGTTGAGCAGCCATATTGCCGGCAAGCACTAAGGTGGGGTCCATGAGTTGGGCTTCCATACATTTCTTATTATCAATCTTCCCCCAGTCAATAGCCACAGTGTGGTTAGGCTTACTCACGATTGTTGGCTCAGAAGTGGATACTGTAGACTGGGAATGTGAATTATCCTTGGAAAAGATGTTAGAAAGATCCACATCAGGGTCCTGCTTGGCTTGGAAGTGTGTGATGGCTGCTTCAGACTGACTGGATAGTCCTTGTCCTAGGTCATTCTCCAAAATGACTGGTGTGAGCAGGTAATTCACAAGCCCCACTTTCACTTCCCTTTGAGTGGTATCCGAAACAACAGTCTTGGTGGGGCCATCTATGAACCCCACTTCAACTTCCTCCTGGCTAGTCCCCGAAACAACAGGTGTGGGGAGGCTGTCCATAAACTCCATATGGACCTCTTCCTGGTCATACCCCAAACTAACTGGTGTGGGGAAGGTGTCCATAAGCTCCACATCAGCCTTGCTCTGATTAGTCTCCACAATGACAGGTGTGGGGAGGCTGTTCACAAGTCTCACATCAACCTCTCCCTGGTCCTTTCCCGAAATAACTGGTGTGGGGACGGTGTCCATAAGCTCCACATCAGCCTTGCTCTGGTCAGGCTCCACAATGACAGGTATGGGGAGGCTGTTCACAATCCCCACATCGATCACTTCCTGGTTGGTCCCCAAAATACCAGGTGTGGGGAGGCTGTCCACAAGCTCCACCTCGACCTCTCCCTGGTCGGTCCTTAGGTCCAACTGCACACATGCCAGAGGGACGTCTGAGCGCTGGCCCTCAGCCAGGGAGATGGATAATTGGGAATCTGGTACAGGGTCTTCTGGGATAACAATAACTGGGCTTACCAGGGTAATGGAGGAACCAGTGTCTCGTAGTCCCTGGCTCTTGACCAGCTGAGCTGGTAGATGGGCTCCAAGCATGCGGCCTCGGTTTTGGAGACAATCTTTATCTATATGTCCATGGTGCCCACATGTATAACAGTGCCATAGATTGGGCGAGTCACAGGCCCTGTTTGTAGTCCTTTGTTTTGGCGCAGCTTCTGCTGGGTAGCGGGACCATCCTTCTCGACCGGCTGGTGTTAGCAGTACTGCAGCTGGAATCCCATAAACATATTCCAGAACATAAGCCCTCTCTTCTCTTGAGGATCTAGGCCCCAATGCATCCAACAACGCTGTGGCTTGGGCCATTTTGGACAAAGTTGATTCCCGATTGTCACTAGATCCATGATGTGGCACATAGTTTAAATCCTCTGGGTCAATATCGGCGGGATCCTCATCGTCCTCTGCATCATTCTGGGCATCGCAACGGACTAATTTCTGGATCAAGTCTGACCGAGTCTCAGCGTTCCAGTAGATAATCTTTCGCCTCTGGCAGAGATCCTGTAGCATCCATTTACTGCAGCGGTCGTAACTCCTCTCTTGTCCTTGTCCCATGGCTGAGCTGGTGGGGTTGGACATGGCAGCGTCCGAAACCTGAATGCCTCCCCTATGGCCTGCTGGGTATGCTTATGTGCCTCCCTGGTTGTTGAGCCCTGGACGGTGTCCGAAAACACCAGTCCGCTGCAGCTCCCCTGGGTAAACCAGGCTGAGTAGTATCCCACTGCTGCCACCAATTGTGGAGACACGGGGCTCAGTGGGTGCTCTCGTCCACTAAAACCCACCGCCTTTAGAAAGACAGCGTGGCTCAGGGCTCATCCCAACTGAACGCCGGCCTCCTTAACCGTGGGCGTAACACTACTCAGACAAAACGGGGTGAGGGAACCACAATAATTAGACTTTATTGGATCCCCAAACAATTAATGGCACATAACACATAACCAGCAAAACAAACAAATATAACAGGCAACAGAGTCTCACCCTTCCACTGGCTCACCAGGGATTTAGAATGTCCATGCCTCAGAGGTTCCAGGGCTATTTACTCCAATCCAGCAGCACCCCACTTTTGGCGGGCACCCACCGAGAAAGGAATAATGCCAGATTTAGGAAGCTGGCTGAGGTCTGCAAAGTCTGTAACAGGTGACTGAACTGTCCCAACCTGAGTGTCCTCCTTAGGTAGTCCTGGTATGATGATACAATCCTGGCAGCCGGAGTCGAAATATCTAGGCTGTGGATATGGTCTCCAACCGGAACCGGAGTCCCTAGATTGAAGCCATAAGATATCCTGATCCTCTAGTCAGCTCCAAAGAGCTTAGACTGGATCCATCAGCATCCATCAACAACCACCTGGTGGCTTAAAGAAATCCCTTTTATAGCCACAGCCTTCCACTTGGATACACTGCGTCCTCATCAATTGGTTGGACAAGATCGCCTCTCCCATTGGATGAATCTCAAGCTGCATGGACAATGTTCATCCAAATGATGTCTACAGAAAGACTGAGGATATCTACATGAAGTCTGCAAGTCACAGACTAGACAATGGCTACTAAGGTAATTACATTAGCAATACACTGTCTGGAGAAACAATACATCTGGCTTTCAGTGGCCAACACAATTACATGAGTCAACAAGAGTCTTGTAAAAACAATGAGTGACTTATCCCCCGTCTATAAACAATCTATCATCCTGCCTGGCTGAATTTTAAGAAACTTTAACCCATGAGAGTCCATGTCATCACAGTGTCAACAATCAACGATTTGGTGAGTATTTTGCATCGTTAGCGGTCACTCATAGGTGTCACACGCAACGACGTCGCTAACGAGGCCGGATGTGTGTCACGAATTCCGTACCCCAACGACATCTCGTTAGCGAGGTCACTGCGTGTAAAGCGGCCTTAAGAATTGAGCACAGGACAGTGCAGACAATGCAGAAAAAGGACAGAAGATGTGTTCACTTCAGGCTGCTGCTGAAGATTTTCTAAAGGAAGATCCAGGACACACCAGTGGAGAGAAGTAGTTTTTATTCAATGCATTTCAAAGCCATTGCAAGTTTCTTCTTCAGAAAAGGAAGCACAGAAGAAGAAGATTGTAATGGCTTTGAGACGCATTGCAAAGCCACTTATTTCCACTGGTGTGTCCTGAATCCTCCCTTAGAAAGTCTTCAGCAGCAGCATGGAGTGAACATGTCTTCTGCCCTTTTTCTGTTTTCATCTGTAGCTCAGTTTACTAACAGTAACTTTTGATAGTAGGGTATTGGTCAATTTGAAGTCACCCTGGCTTAACATCTCAGAAGTTATAATGCCAAGGTAGTGATGGTATGAATGGACTGCAAGCCTGCAAACGCAGTAGGCAAGACACACTTTGCGCTAGCCGTCACACTGCCGTACACCCTTAAGGGGTGCTTTTACCTGCCTTCCGGTCCTGGAAGGGGGGACTTTGGCAGAGCCCTTCCCAGGTGACAATCGCGGGATGGCTGGGCATACAGGTCACAGTCAGATCAAAAGCACGAATACCAGCAAGGAAAGTAGTAACCACTGTCAGATATTAGAGAAGGCTAAGGACCAAGCCAAAACCAAAAGACCAGAGCAGAGAGCAAACCAGCAGCATCACAACCTACTAACCTTCCTACCCAAGCACAACTGAAAATAATTAGCACTGACTCAGAGGATGTGGCGGCTTTAAATATCCCTCTCGTGGATCAGCTGACACTGCTGAGGTGACGAACAGTCTCCACCTTCGACCCAGCTTGACAAGTGAGGTGGTGAGGAAGATTGGAAGGAACCTTCCACCACCTTGCTGAACCAGGAGACATGGCATACCATATCCCCTGGCAACAGCTGACACTATTGGACCCAGCGTCCCAGGACCCCTGCACTGCATAATCACTGGGAGCGACGGTGCCTCACCTCCCGGCAGTGCCACAACATGAAGTGAGTCTCTTAGAGCACAAAAAAGGGCCAGAGTGAGCATCTCCATTACCTCCGCCCCCGAGGCGATACCCCACTCCTCATGGTCAGTGAGAGGCGATAGGTGACCAGACAGGGAGCTGGAGCATGCCCA
This sequence comes from Anomaloglossus baeobatrachus, assembly GCF_048569485.1. Taxonomy (NCBI): domain Eukaryota; kingdom Metazoa; phylum Chordata; class Amphibia; order Anura; family Aromobatidae; genus Anomaloglossus; species Anomaloglossus baeobatrachus. Next base: position 238,190,767 of record NC_134359.1, on the reverse strand, counting down.
GGAGTGCGAACGACTTATCTGGGTGCAGAGAAGGAACGAGAAGTATCAACCACCTTGACCTGCGCCTGGAGACCTGCCATGACTCTCACCACCATGCAAACCCCACAGAACAAACAGAAATTTGGTAAGTGTCTTGAGCTCCAAGGATGGTGCCAATAGGCTGTTCTCCTGCCTTAAGCGGGCTTTACACACTGCGATATCGGTCCCGATATCGCTAGTGTGGGTACCCGCCCCCATCTGTTGTGCGACACGGGCAAATCGCTGCCCGTGGCGCACAACATCGCCCAGACCCGTCACACATACTTACCTGCCCGGCGACATCGCTGTGACCGGCGAACCGCCTCCTTTCTAAGGGGGCGGTCCGTGCGGCATCACAGCGACGTCACTGAGCGGCCGCCCAATAGGAGGGGCAGAGATGAGCGGGACATAACATCCCGCCCACCTCCTTCCTTCCGCATTACGGCCGGAGGCAGGTAAGGAGAGCTTCCTCGTTCCTGCGGCGTCACACGGAGCGATGTGTGCTGCCGCAGGAACGAGGAACAACCTCATTACTGCTGCAGTAACGATTTTTGAGAATGGACCCCCATGTCACCGATGAGCGATTTTACACGTTTTTGCAACGATGCAAAATCGCTCATAGGTGTCACACGCAACGGCATCGCTAATGCGGCCGGATGTGCGTCACCAAATCCGTGACCCCAATGAGTTCGCATTAGCGATGTCGTAGCGTGTAAAGCCCCCTTAAGCCAAGCTACTTAGATACAGGGCTAGAGAAGAAATCAGAATCTTTGCCCCAGGCAAAGGAAAGCCTAGCTATAATGCGGTCTAGTATTCAGAAGTTGAGTGCATGAATGAATATAATTTTTTCATTTGTCTCACTTGGATATTAGTCTTTTGTAATTGACAGAAAAGGTTCACGCAAGTCAATTAAAACATTGGTGCCGCCATGAATTCATTGTTATTTTCATATTCTAAATGAAAAATATACCGTAAGCCCCAAGCCTTTTCCTTTCCCAATTAAGGGATCTGGTGCCCAAAGCAATTAAAAAAAAGTTTATTGCTTTTGGTTTTCTACATTTTACCTATTTCACTAGAGCCCTGTAGACCTCTCACACATTATTCAATCAAACCCACCAAATATGACCAAATGTCATTCAAAGGTAAAGAAGAAAAAAGCCCTGTAGGGTCCATGCGAAAAGAAATATCATGTGATACATTTATTATTCATTGTATTTCCTTTAAAACGCCACAGCAGAGAAGTGATAGCTTCGAAAAGGTTACGGTAGAAAGAAAAAGAAACCTCTGTGTCATTACAGGAAGGTCAATGCATGAGAGGAGGACAGAAAGCAGCCCGTCATTCACACGCCGTGATGAATAATGACAGTGACTACAGTTAAAACACCAAACAGGCTTCAAACTGAATTATTCACACAGATTTCCTTCTTCTTCTTCGCAAACTGACAATAGTTTGCATATTTTAAACCTGTCCTGATAAGAACATAGAGAATGTACCGGCAATAAAAAATTCCGAAGGTCTAACATTTGCGCTGGTGTCTTGGATGCACAATCCATTCTTGACACTGTGGTCTGAACAATAGTTCCATCATCCCAATGATAGTAATATCTTTATATTTATGGATATTCATTGTCATAAATGGACCATTATACAAATAAATGAGCATATGACAAAATATATAGAAAGTGTTGCCTTTGGATATTTACTTTTATGGATGACTCCTTGTGGGCGGTAATAAAGGGATAATCAGACCAAATCCTAATGCTTTCCATTGACTAAAAAGAAAAATCTATTATTGGTAAAGACTACAAATTACGTTGAAATTATCTTAAAGGGAACCTGTCACCAGCTTTTTCGGTATCAAACCAAAAGTATCACCTTCTGCAGCTCCTGGGCTGCATTCTATGGAGGTGCACCTTGTTCTCTGACTACCCTTGCAGACCCCAGAAAAAATGTTTTAAAATCTGACCACCTCGTATGCTAATGACCTGTTTGGTCAGATGGGCGTGCTCATCTTTGGCTCCTGACCCTCCTTCTGGCCTTGTTCGCTATCCTCCTTTCATGATTGACGTGGATGATGCCTCCGTCATCATCCACGTTGCTCTGCCAAATCTCGAGCCTGTGAAAAGTCATTCCCGGCTCGCGTAGTTTGCTCTGCCCCATCGCGGGCCAAGCCAAAAACATAGTTGCCCTTGCGCGAGCCGGTGAGGTCTTTGTGCAGGTGCAAGATTATGGTTGGCAATGTACATGACCATAATCTCGCGCCTGCGCAAAGAACTCATCAGCTCGCGCAAACGGAACTATGTTTTCGGCTTGACCCATGATGGGGCAGAGCGAACTGTGCCTACGCGAGTCGGGAATGACTCTGCACAGGTGCGAGATTTGGCAGCGTAACGTGGATGATGCCAAAGGCATCATCCAAGTCAATTATGAAAGCAGGACGGCAAACAAGGCCAGAAGGAGGGACAGGAGCCGAAAATAAGCACGCCCATCCGACCCGAACAGGTCATTAGCATATGTGGCGGTCAGATTTTATAAGGTATTATAGGTATTTTTAGGGTCTGCAAGGGGAGTAAGCAACAAGGTGCACCTTCATAGAATGCAGCCCAGGACCTGCAGAAGGTGATACTTTTGGTTTAATACCGAAAAAACTGGTGACAGGTTCCCTTTAACCTTCGTCAGGCTGCATAATTTTACAACGTTAACAGGCTTCAGAGGTACAATTAATTGTACCTTCATATATACCTCTACTGTGGAAAGACTTTCTCCTTTACTTGGTTTCAGAAACTAAAGTTCATTCAGCTACAAATGTTATGGTGATATCTATTGGCCAGTGTTGTTACTGCTCACTTATGTTGCTGTCAATTAAGTTGATTCAAACTAGGAGTGGCTTCTACTTCTCTTCCTGCCTCCCTCCTCTCAGTAGCCATTTTGCTGTTCATCTCATTGCTGTGAGCACACACATTTCTAGGCTTGTGAAGCCTTCAATTTCTTGGATATGAAGGTAGGAAAGTCTCACAGCATCTAACAGCCAGTTATACTTTCATTCGCCTTATGTGGGGACAGAACAGTCAGAAATTGTCTTTGAGCCTAGACTTGGCTTACATATATTTTGTATGCCTGTGATTTGCCCGTGACGCACAAACGACGGGGGCAGGTGCGAATGCTAGCGACATCGCTAGCGATGTCGCAGCGTGTAAAGCCCCCTTTACAGCCATGCGAAAGTCTCGGTAAGTTTAACAATCCTGCTATATTCCTTATTTTCTTTCGTTTTCTTTTATCCTTTTTTTTAATTATCCGGGTGGCCAAATCTGAACAGTTACATAGACTTTCATGACAACTCTGTGTTCGGGTTTGGTGCACGAACAATAAGTGTTCCGTACGGACCACGAATTTTACAGTCTGGGTTTGCCCATCACTACTCTCTATTTTGACAATAAAAATAGAGACTAAAAGCTAAAGATGAGCGAACCTTTGGAAGTTCGGTGCGGAGGGCACTGTTGGACCTTAGCTAAGGTTTGGTTTGTGACCCTGACTTCATCCGAACCTCAATGGAAGTCAGTAATTGGGCAGTTCATGGCTCCACCCACATGCTGCTAGCCATAAGCAGAACACTTCCGAGGGAGGGGTTTGAGGGGTTTTTTTTTGTTGTTTATTTTTTAAAAATTGTATGCGTGCACACTACATCTGATCACTCTGATTTTACCCCAGGTGCGAGCCGTTCAAACACTGCACACAACTCGCACAGGGCTGACCATCACTCATACTCAAGCACAGTGCTGCTCTCGTGAGTGGTTTGCACTCGTAACTCACTCAAAACTTTGAACCTGAACTTTGTTTTATTGGTAGTAAGTTTCCGAACCCAAACTTCAAACATCAAACCTCAGGTTCGCTCATCTCTAATAAACGCTATCTAAATGGGGAGAGTATAGTACATTAAATAAGTCGCAAAAAATCAATGGCCCTTAAATGAGTGTTCCCAATACAATATAGTATATATACCAAAAAAATAATGAAATCAAGAGTTTCTTAGTTAAAAAACACAATATACAGAAATTGATAGAGAAATGAAAAAGTAATATTGTCACAGAGGCAGCCAGTGATAATTGGCATCTCTGTAATAATATTACTGTTTTAATTCTCTGTCGATTTCTCTATATTATGTGTTTTTTTTAACTAAGAAAGTCTTGATTTTATTATTATAAGTCTTGTACTCATTCCATTTTTGGGGTATTTTTACGTTATTTTTTAAACTACAGGTACCCTAATAGAGTTGAAGACTAAAAGGGTATTCAGGATTGAAAAAACTAAAAAGGGCTTAACTTTAGGTTAACTATTAGATAAATTATTTCAATGTGATGAACCAATTTTGGCATCTGGGAGGAAAATTTGGGCATGCTGAACTGTGTATGAACAAAAAGGAGACAGTTGCATTCTGTAGTGTAAAGACATGTGGAACAATGAATATGGGAACAAAGACATGCATTACTGCTATGAAAAACATGCAAAAATTGAGATACTTAGCACACAAATATGGACACTTTTATGCAAGCACAACAGCCAGGGTCAAGGCGACCTCTTTTTGTTGGGTCCCTATCAAACTAATGCCTCTCTTTCGGTTAAAAAACCTATAATTTACGGGCTGATAGGAACCTGCAAATGGAGAATTAAAATAACCTGAGGCTGAAGAGCAGGAGTGCTCAATCAGAAGGCATGAACCTGTAATCTAAAGAAAAGACTGATAGCACATCCTACCTTATTTGGTAGGGACACAACAAAAAGAGGTTTCCTTGCTGTTGGCTGTTGAGCTCACTGGCCATTTTTGTGTGCTAAGTATCTAAATTTTTGCATGTTTTTCATAGCAGTAATGCATGTATATATTCAAATATCCCTTGTTCCACATGTCTTAGCGTTACTGAGTGCAACTGTTTCCTTTATGTTAGTATGTTTCATGTTCAGGTTGCACCTGTTTACATTAGAAAGGTAGGATGTGCCATCAGTCTTTTTCTTAGATTACAGGGTCATGCCTTCTGATTGAGCACTCCTGCTCTTCAGCCTCAGGCGATTTTAATTCTCAATTTGCAGGTTCCTGTCTACCCATAAATTGTAGGTTTTTTAACCTAAAGAGAGGCATTAGTTTTGTAGCACCCCAACAATAAGAGGTCGCTTTGCTCCTGGCTGTTGGGCTCACATAAAACTGGCCATTTTTGTGTGCTAAGTAGCTCAATTTGTGCATGGTTTTCATAGCAGTAATGCATGTCTATATTCCTATTTTCATTGTTCCACATATCTTAGCATTGCAAAGTGCAACTGTCTCCTTTTTGTTACTATGTTTTATGTTGAGTTTGAACTGTTCACATTAGAAAGGAAGGGTGTGCCATCAGTCTGTTTCTTAGAACTGTGTATGAATACAGTGATTTGAGAGTTTATAAAATATGTTCAGTGTCTTCTTGAAGAAAATTCTTAGCTCCTGACTTCCACCCGAAAGGATAATTCTCAGGGACTGTTGTTTCCGTGCAACTACAAATAAAAAAATCAAGGTCACCAGCTGTGATAAGTGGACAGACATTCACACCAACCATTGTGGTCAACCTGCAGTCTAAAGGGGCCTTTACACGCAACGACATCGCTAACGAGATGTCGTTGGGGTCACGGAATTCGTGACGCACATCCGGCCTCGTTAGCGACGTCGTTGCATGTGAAACGCAGGAACGACCGTTAACGATCAAAAATACTCACCATATCGTTGATCATTGACACGTCGTTCTAATCTCAAATATCATTGCTGCTGCAGGTATGATGTTGTTCGTCGTTCCTGCGGCACCACATATCGCTATGTGTGACACCGTAAGAACGAGGAGCAACATCGTACCTGCGGCCGCCACCAAGGAAGGAGGATGTTGCGGCCGCTCATCTCCGCACCTCCGCTTCTATTGGTCAGCCGCTTAGTGACGCCGCTGTGACACTGCACGTAAGGGGGCGGTTCGCCGGCCACAGCGATGTCGCTAGGCAGGTAAGTACGTGTGAAGGGTGTTAGCGATGTTGTGCGCCACGGGCAGCAATTTGCCCATGTCGCACCACTGACGGGGGTGGGTGCTTTCACCAGTGACATCGCTAGCGATGTCGCTGTGTGTAAAGTGGCCTTTATAGTTCTCCTATGTAGAGTGCAATTTTAAAAGGTAAACTTGATATATAGTAGCTAATGTAAGAACCCATTAAATTAAAATCCAAGAGAGTGACAAAAGAAAACTTTTATATTTGTCTTTTCAATTGAATTGATTACAGCCGTTGACTGCATAATAGTATACAAAATAAATCATGTCACTAGGGCTAAACTTTTCACATAATCCCTATGGATTCCACCTTAAATTATTGCACATTACCATCACCTTACTGATGGTAAATGAAAAGGACTGTACCAGGATCTAAGTGACTTCTAGATGCAGAATCAATTCTTTAGGGGTTTATTATAAAAATAGTTTTACATGAAACTGCACTACAGATTGCACCATGTAAAATTGCACAGCACCTAGATAAATTGTCAGTTCCCTTAGTCTATGGGAAATGGCTTTAGTCCAATCTGGAATTCTATGAGTGATTAAACCATCTAGCCCCGATTCATCATTTGTGTATCATTTTAGTAACTTTCCTTTCTTGTCTTGTGATATTAGTTGCAATTTTTGGTTCCAAATCTTTTATATGCAATGTATGAATTTGGCTTAAAGTTAAAAATGGGCTTCCCTCTTGTCTTAAACTGTTTTTGGAACTTTGGGCATCAAAAGTAAAAGATAATTGCTTTTGGAATGGAATGAAGCCAAATTTAGAGAATTTTTAAAGAGTCACTATTGATGAATCAGTCGAAAACATCTGGTATTGTGAGTCCCTACCAACAAAGTGGAAAGCCATTGCGACTTGATGGATGACCCGTTCTCTAATAAGCTTGATCTTGTGCAAGATAGGTCTACCAGGGTCTTCTACACTGTTTTGTTGATTGTATCAAGCTATTAGGTTGCTTGTTTTTTACCTTGACTTTGTGTCTTCTATTCTTCCAACCATGCATACTTCTCCGGTAATCGCTCTCTTCGTATGATTTGTCCAAAGTAGGCAAGCCATAGCTTGGTGATCCTTGGTGATTCTTTTGTTCCAAAATTGATATGTTTGTTCTTCTTGCCATCCATGGTATTGATAACATCCTTCTTCAACAACATATTTTGAAGGTTTTTATTCTTCTTCTGTCTTCTTTCTTTATTGTACAGGTTTCGTATTAGTATGTTACCACAAAAAGGACTAAACCATGTATGAGCCTTATCTTTTATCACCAGTGAAATGAAGTGATTTGAAGACCTTGCCCAGTAACTTCATTGTTTATTTGTCTATTGCTATTCTCCTATTGACTTCTGGTGTTATCGGTTCTTCCTGCATGATCATTGACCCGAGCAGGATGAAGTCCTTTACAACTCCCAGTCCATCGCCATCCATCTCAAAGATGTCCTGGTCGTACTTGACTGTAGCCAATATTCTTTGAGTTGAGAAGCAGTTCCATGTTTGAGCTTTCAAGCTTGAGATTCCATAATAAGACCTTCATTCCAGCTACTCTGAATGTTATCAATGTTGTATTGTCTGAGTATTTAAGATTGTGGATGATTCTTCTAGAAATTTTTATTCCTTTGTGGAAAACAAAACCGAAAAACAGGTGAGCACATATCAAATATACTTCAAAAAGGCACAACTACAATATGAATTGGGTACAAATAAAAAAGCACAAAAAACTAGACATAAAAGAGGCCACAAGTAATAAACATTTTATGCAAATCTGAAGTCTGCAAATATTTAGCAACTTTTCAAATAAATTTGTACCACAATTCTGTCAAAATTCCTTTGATGAATTGGGGACTTAGGGGTACTTTGCACGTTGCGACATCGCTAGCATCGGCTAGCGATGCCGAGCGCGATAGTACCCGCCCCGTCGCACATGCGATATCTTGTGATAGCTGCTGTTGTGAACATTATCTCTACGGCAGCTTCACACGCACTTACCAGCCCTGCGACGTCGCTCTGGCTGGCGACCCGCCTCCTTCCTAAGGGGGCGGGTCGTGAGGCGTCACAGCGACGTCACACGGCAGGCGGCCAATAGAAGCGGAGGGGCGGAGATGAGCGGGACATAAACATCCCGCCCACCTTCTTCCTTCCGCATAGCCAGTGGAGGCAGGTAAGGAGATGTTCCTCGCTCCTGCGGCTTCACACATAGCGATGTGTGCTGCTGCAGGAACGATGAACAACATCGTATCTCCTATTGGTGCGACATTATAAAAAGGACCGACGATTACAGATCACCGATTTTCGACGCTTTTGCGATCGTTTATCGGCGCATCTAGGCTTTACACATTGCGACGTCGTTACCGGCGCCGGATGTGCGTCACTTTCGATTTGACGCCGACGATATCGCAGTAGCGATGTCGCAACGTGCAAAATACCCCTAACAATCTATAAAGAAGTTGAACCTTTTTTTAAACATTGGTAAAATAAAGTTCTGCTAATACCCAAGGAGCTGGTTTAAATGGTGTCCACCCTCAGTTTTGACCATCATTCAATGGTCCTCTCTGGCTCTGTTCACCACCAATCCATAATACCTTTATTTATAAAAGGAAAAGCTCATGAATAAAATAATAAAAATTAAGTAATTAAAAAAATACTAAAATAATTAAAAAAAAACATGAACTGAGCCCCAAAGCCACTTTCATCCATATTTATTATGCCACCAATTACAACAATCACTGTGTCCTCTTTTAGGACATATGTATAACAGAGTATGTAATTACGAGGGTAAACCTTGAGGGGTTTAAAATAAAAAGGGACACATGCGGCGCCACTCTAAATGTAGTAGTTCAAAAGCATAAGGTCATTCAAGTGTTTCTCCTTGTACTAATTAGTTTCTAGCAATGTTTTATTTAAAGTCGAGGTCTGAGAGATCAACTGTCATGTTATTTTACCTGAAGAAGGCTATCTTTTTTTTAAGATTTTTAGCCGAAACGCGTTGTAATATTATTTTATGTAATATTTTATAGTAGCCGAATAAAAATTCTTCTGATATAATACATTTGGGGATCAGCGCCACGTTTTTTGGATTTGAAGAATTTTTCAAGCACTTCAATTTACAGAGTATGTAATGACAGGTCAGGAGTCCCTAGGCTGGCTTTCAGACTTGAGAACATGCGCTGTCCATTATCTTGGAGGTAGGCTCGATGGTAGCCAGGTCCAAGCCCCAGTGTGACCCTGACTCTTGTCCAAGTCCTGATATTACTCCCTCTCCCCCTATCCTCGGGGTAGGCCAAGAAATCCAATAAGAAACCCCACAAAACAACATGGACAAGAATAACGAAAACTCGTACACACAGCACTCAACACACAGGAAAGACAATATGTGTACAGAGGAGAAAAGAAAAAGGGAAAGAAGTAATGTACAATGTAGGAACATTCACACCATTCAATATTGCAACAAAGATCACAATCAACAGGTTTACCAACAAGACCAGTATCGTTTGGAGCAAAAGCTGAAGCTATAATCGGCACCGAGCTTGATGCTGCCGTGACACCTGATGAGTCTCGACCTGAACTCCGCATGACAGTATGAATATCACATAGATGGGGGTCTCCAGTTCAGGACCTCAATATATTAGCCAAAATAGAGAGCCGCAAACAATAGATCTCATTTTGGCAAACAGGACCCATTCATGTTGAACTTGAACAGTTATTCATGGCTGTAGTTGCAGCTGATGGGGAAATATACAGTCGTGGACAAAAGTTTTGAGAATGACACCAAAATTATATTTTCACATGATCTGTTGCCCTCTGGTTTTTAATTGTGTTTGTCTGATGTTTACATCACATACAGAAATATAATTGCAATCATATTATGAGTACCAAAAGGTTATATTGACAGTTAGAATGAGTAAATGCAGCAAGTCAATATTTACAGTGTTGACCCTTCTTCTTCAGGACCTCTGCAATTCTCCCTGGCATGCTCTCAATCAACTTCTGGACCAAATCCTGACTGATAGCTGTCCATTCTTGCATAAGCAATGCTTGCATTTTGCCAGAATTTGTTGTTTTTTGTTTGTCCACCCGTCTCATGATGATTGCCCACAAGTTCTCAATGGGATTACGATCTGGGGAGTTTCCAGGCCATGGACCCAAAATCTCTATGTTTTGTTCCATGAGCCATTTAGTGATCACCTTTGCTTTATGGCATGGTGCTCCATCATGCTGGAAAAGGTATTGTTGGGCGCCAAACTGCTCTTGGACAGTTGGGAGAAGTTGCTCTTGGAGGACATTCTGGTACCATTCTTTATTCATGGCTGTGTGTTTAGGCAAGACTGTGAGTGAGCCGATTCCCTTGGCTGAAAAGCAACCCCACACATGAATCGTTTCAGGATGCTTAACAGTTGGCATGAGACAAGACTGGTGGTAGCGCTCACCTCTTCTCCTAATAAGCTGTTTTCCAGATGTCCCAAACAATCAAAAAGGGGATTCATCTGAGAAAATGACTTTACCCCAGTCCTCAGCAGTCCACTCCTTGTACCTTTTGCAAAATATCAGTCGGTCCCTGATGTTTTTTCTGGAGAGAAGTGGCTTCTTTGCTGCCCTCCTTGAAACCAGGCCTTGCTCAAGCAGTCTCCGCCTCACAGTGCGTGCAGAAGCACTCACACCAGCCTGCTGCCATTGCTGAGCTAGCTCGGCACTGCTGGTAGTCCGATCCCACAGCTGAAACAGTTTTAAGATACAGTCCTGGCATTTGCGGGTCCTTCTTGGGCAACCAGGAGCCTTTTTGGCAACAATGGAAGCTCTCTCCTTGAAGTTCTTGATGATGCGATAGATTGTTGACTGAGGTGCAATCTTTGTAGCTGCGATACTCTTCCCTGTTAGGCCATTTTTGTGCAGAGCAATGATGGCTGCACGTGTTTCTTTAGAGATAACCATGGTTAACTGAAGAGAAACAATGATACCAAGCACCAGCCTCCTTTTAAAGTGTCCAGTGGTGTCATTCTTTCTTAATCATGACTGATTGATCACCAGCCCTGTCCTCATCAACACCCACACCTGTGTTAATGGAACAATCACTAAAACAATGTTAGCTGCTCCTTTTAAGGCAGGAATGCAATGATGTTGAAATGTGTTTTGGGGGTTAAAGTTCATTTTCTTAGCCAATATTGACTTTGCAAGTAATTGCTGTTAAGCTGATCACTCTTTATGACATTCTGGAGTATATGCAAATTGCCATTAGAAAAACTTAAGCAGTAGACTTTGTAAAAATTAATATTTGTAGCATTCTCAAAACTTTTGGCCATGACTGTGTGCAACTACTCTGCAGCCAGCACCATGTTCAGATCACTGATTGATGGACTGGTCGCATTGTACAAAAGGCTTGACGTAATGAGACATCTCCTTCAAGTTGTAGAAAAAGGTGTTCAAACTGTGTTTTTAGCCATTTTTCATGAAAATAGCTATTTTTAATTTCTTTTCGGAGCTTCCAACGAGTAATTATTTCCCTTGCATTAAGCTTATAGATTACAAAATTTAATTGGTTTGCCAGAAAATTAAAATTAGATTGCAAGCTCCATTGAGAAAGGAACCTTTATAAATCCTGTGTAGGTTCACTGAAATTGCACACACTATATAATTAGTTTTTAAATTATATAAATATTTAATAAATAATAATATATATTTTCTATACCTTCCATAACCTACATATACTAAGTGCATCAAATATAATATAAAAAGGTCACTGGTTTTATAAAAAAAAAGTATAAAAAACAAATAAGAGAAAAACATTTTCACAATTTTATCAACCATATTTAATTAAAATGGGAATAGTGCCTCTAATTGAATGAACATAAGTAATCCCAAAGAGGTTTTATAATTTCTTTTTATTACATTGTGTATCCAGCTCATCCAAAGTGCAATCATCCTGATAAAAACAGAGATTTTGGCAAGGTGAAACATAGCTAAGTCTGAAAATGAGAGGCTGCAAGGTTTGGTGCTCAGCAAGATTTAGAAAAATGTCACACTGCCATGGGAAGATAAATGATAGCTCTCAACTTTCAGGGCATCTCACATAAAATGTACACAAGTCAATAGCAACTCATGAGCTCTTGCACTATTTTCATAGGTGACACTAAAAATGTATCCCTTTATGCCAAAACATTTTCAAAATTTCTTAACTAGATATAAAGCTAAAAAAATGTGTTAAGGATACATTTAGTTATAATAATGGTATATTAAAGGGATGTTCTGATTTCAGCTATTTATGGCATATCAAGTGGATATAATATAAATGTTTGATAAATGGGGTCTCATTGTTTAAGGTATGTTCTAAAGTTATTAAATTGCTCTAATTATTTAGCATGAAAAAGAGCAAATTTGCAATTGACCTGCTTTTTCTATCTACTGTAATTCTCCTATAATGAGAGCTTTTATCTTGCATAGTTGTCGCGCTCCCGGGGCTGCGGCGCCGCTTGTCACTGCGCCGCTTGCCTCGGCGCCGCTCATCACTTACCAGCCCAGTCCCCATGCACCCCGACCATGGCCGCCGCTCCCGCTCTCCTCCCTCAGCTTCCTCTGCACATCCCGCTCGGCGGTCCCGGCGCCTCGCTGTGTCCCGGGACTCTGCTTCCAGCCCTCCTGCCTCATCTCCCCTGCGTCCTGCACTGTTCTCCAGCTCCCGGGTCTCTCACATGCGCACTAGGGTGCGGACGCGCTTTCTCCCCTTCTCTTAAAGGGCCAGCATCTCTGAAACAGGAAATGGCTGAATACAGGTACAGGGTATATAAGACTTCCTTTTTCTTATGGGCGGTGCCTGTTCAATGTATACCAGTAGCCGTGTCTCTTGTGCTAGTGTTCATGTCCCCTGTGTCTTGTGCCCAGGATTAACCCTGTCTCTGCCCACAGATCCCGACTGCTCCATGGGTATCCAGTCCTCTGGCTTTCCAGGAGAATTCCCAGTGTCAGACTGTTGTGGATCCCGTCATCTTCCTCCAGCCTGTACTCCTCACCAATCCTGGTCTCCGCCCGGTATCATCTGACTTCACCCTCGCTGGCCCCGGATTCCATTTGCCATCTCCAGTCGGCACCTGTACCCAGGTCTTCTCAGTCCACGTCTATCCTTGGACCTGCCTCCATATCCTGTGTGGACATCTTAGGCGCTGTCCCGCAACGCTCCCATGTCCTGGCTGCTGCGCACCTAGGCCTTCTGGGGTGATTGCCAGAAAGCCCCTGTATAGGGGTTCTGTGGCGCCCTGGACAAGCCAGGACGTCACGGGTACTACATCAACACACCCCGGCTAGGCACACCGAAGTCAAACACAAATCCTTGTTGCCTCCCTCCAGGGGCTGATGTCCACACCAGGGGGCGGGCCAGGCGGTTGGCCCCGCCCACCGAGTTCACAGTCCTGGAGGCGGGAAAACAGATCAGTTTTGGAGTTAGAGGAGTGAAGTGGCAGTGGAGGAGACTGACCGTGTCCGAGTGTGTGGCCCGGGCACATACAGCAAGGTTGGCAGACGGTGGTGACTGTCTGCAGGAGGGGCTGATTGGAGTGAACCGTAAGGACCGGGGACGGGCGGTGGCCCGCCGGTACCGGATCGGGGAGTGAAGAGAAGCCAGCACCATCCGGCAGGGCCTACGGACCCCGACCAGGCTAGGAGTCGCCGTAAAACTGGTCAAATCCGTTAGCGAAGGGAACCTCCGGGGTTTCCCAGCAGTCAAGACCCGATTGAAGGCAACAGCTCACACCGTATAGGGAAACACAGTCACCGCCAAGGCTACAGTTTCCAGAGCCTGCGGGCAAAAGGGGCTCCCTCAGCATCCATCCAAGCTGGGGAGCGGGTTACCGGTGGGAAGCCATTGGAACCGTAAACACAACACAAGTGCAGGGAAAGGCAGTCACCATCAACCTACCGGGAGGAGAAACACCACAGCCGTCTGTGGGACCCGTCCATCCAGCTGTTTGTTTTACCGGAGACTTTGCATTATTCATTGGCTGAGTGAGTACCACCGTGCCGTGCGGCACAGCGCTGCCCCCGCGACCCTGCACCTCACCAGGCCCCGTAACCCGCCTGTCATCCCTAACCCTCACCGGGCCCCGGGACAACCAACCCCCTACCCACGGAGGGGAGAACCAACATCCAAGCTGCTCCCTGTCATCGCTCCCGGGATCCCCGTCCAGAGCAGCAGTGGTGTCACAACCTCACCACAACCGTGGGTGGCGTCAAGGACAATATCCCCAAACCACACCACCCCCTTTCACTCATGGGCGAGGAACGCCGCTCGAGTCCCCGGGATCCGGCCCACCACTCGAGCCACCACCGAGCAGCAGCAGCAGCCGGACCCGAGCAGTGGGTGAGCGCAGCGTCCCCTCCTCCGCCCGCGACAGTTCGCTTCTGGTGGTCTCCTTGGGGGAGTCCGGTGCGCGGTCCCGTGGATCCTCCTCCTTGCACCGAACCTGACAATAGTGTACAGCTGTTTTCCATGTAGCTTGACCACCAGTGACTGGCCAGTTCCTGGCAGAGATTGTGTAGTACCTACATTCCAGGAGAAGGTTTAATTCCTAAAATCCTAGCCACATTTCTCTAACTAATTGATTTCTCTATTATTGGGACTGTTTTCAGATGTTCAATGGTTTTCTGTTTCCCCCAATGAAATGTCGGGATTTTTGGAACTTATAAAATCCCTTTCTAGTAGCCTTAATTGGGAAACATAGCAGCCTCCCTTTCCTTTTTTTGCCTTGTTTGAGCACAAGTTTGTGGTATTCTCCTTGGTGCCTTCCGCTTCTCCCACTTATTTCTCACTACTGAGTAGCTTGGTGTCAAACGACAGGTGTAACCTGCTTAGCAATAGCTGACTTTTTTCTTTAAGTGTATTTCCTAGTATCAGCCTACTATTGATAGCAGCTTACTCTCATGGTTTCCTATGTCTCCCAATGAAAGATTTTAGAAAGGGATTTTACAGTAACCTTTCCCCCATTTTTAAAACAAAACTTAAAAATATGAATGAATGAATGTCAGTAATTAAAGGATTAGTCTCAAGTTATTAAAGTGCTTTAATTTACAGCATAAAATAAGCAAATCTGCTTTATCTCACTGCTACCATTCTCCAGCAATGAGAGCTTTTATCTTTCATAGTGTACAGCTTGCTTTCACGGAGTGTGGCTATCAAATCCTGCCCAGACCCTAGCCAAGTAGTTAACCTCTCTCCTGGAGTGTATCTCTCAATCAGCTACCTCTCTCCAGCCCATTGATTTCTATACAGCAGTTAGCTGCTCATCCCCTTTATTTCAGCTCCTGTCAAGCTGCTGTTATAAACCATTCAAAATTACCAGCCCCAACCATTAGCTTATTTCAGAGCAGCTCTTCTAATCACAGCTTGCTCTCAACTGTTATTCAAAGGAGCCAGAAACCAGAAAGTGAGAAAACTGTAAGGAAACTGCATACCTCTTGAGAATTCACCTTTAAGATTGGTATTAATTTTAAGAATGGTGCTTTGTCATAGTCCCACATTTTAATATTAGGCAGGAAATCTTGACTTTTTGACTTAAAAAAATGACTCTTTTCTCTATGGGCTGATGACTACCAGAGACAAACTAGATAAGAAAGGGCAACTAGCTGAATACATCATTAAAAAAGATTGTTTTACACCTGATGAGGTAGAAGTACTTACTTCGAAAATTCATGTCATAATAGACAATAATAAACCATACCAGAGCTAAAGCTGGATTCATAAAATACTAATTTTAATATTGGGCAGGAGAACTTTTGAAAATGATTATACTGTCTTAATAACACCGATTTTCGAAGTAACTACACCAGCCTCATAAGGTCCAATAGCTCTATTTTAATAATTTGATCAGTTTACAATGCAAAATTTGATGATAGAGCCATAATAAAGAGCAAGCTCAACAGTGAATGTACCGTATTTTTTGTTTTATAAGACGCACCGGATTATAAGACAAGACGCACCCCAAATTTAGAGAGGAAAAAAAGGTGTCTGTCTTCTAATCCAGTGGTGTTTTATTGATGGGGGCAGCAGCGGTGGTGGAGTGGGGGGTCACAGGAGGCAGGGGCTGTCGTGGAGCTGGACGATGTTCCGGGTGGTACGGCGGGTGTCCCAGATGTTCTGCGGCGCTGTGAGGCAGAGAAAACATCCAGGAACTGTCAGCGGTGCAGGCTTCAAAGAAATGGCCCCTGAGGTGGCGCATGCGCAGATTGAGTTATCGGCTCAATGACCACCTGCTGAGACATCAATGATAAGTCCGCTGCTGGGACATCAATGGGCCGAAGGCGGCGCGTGTGCAGATGAGATCTTGAGCTGAGAGCTCCTTTTGAGCATGCGCCGACTCCGGGTGCCATTATTTGAAGCCTGCACTGTGGATGTCTTCAGAATGGCCCCTGCCTCACTGCCCGCACGACAGAGTAGTGCCGCACAGCCCCACAGCACACAGCTTGCAGTGCTCACAGCATTGCCCCTGCCTCCTGTTACCATTCTCCACCCCACCTACCCTGGTAAGCTACATTTGGATTATAAGATGCACCCAAATTTTTGGAAGGAAAAGTATGTTTTATAATCCCAAACCTCCAGTATTTTATCTACAGTCAACAGCCTGAAAACTCACCCAATATTCTATATCTATATCAACTGCAATTGACATCCAATGAATATTATTACACTTCATATTATGACATACAGTTAGGTCCAGAAATATTTGGAAAGTGACACAATTTTTGCGAGTTGGGCTCTGCATGCCACCACATTGGATTTGAAATGAAACCTCTACAACAGAATTCAAGTGCAGATTGTAACGTTTAATTTGAAGGTTTGAACAAAAATATCTGATAGAAATTGTAGGAATTGTACACATTTCTTTACAAACACTCCACATTTTAGGAGGTCAAAAGTAATTGGACAAATAAACCAAACCCAAAAAAAAATTGTTATTTTCAATATTTTGTTGCGAATCCTTTGGAGGCAATCACTGCCTTAAGTCTGGAACCCATGGACATCACCAAACGCTGGGTTTCCTCTTTCTTAATGCTTTGCCAGGCCTTTACAGCCGCAGCCTTCAGGTCTTGCTTGTTTGTGGGTCTTTCCGTCTTAAGTCTGGATTTGAGCAAGTGAAATGCATGCTCAATTGGGTTAAGATCTGGTGATTGACTTGGCCATTGCAGAATGTTCCACTTTTTTGCACTCATGAACTCCTGGGTAGCTTTGGCTGTATGCTTGGGGTCATTGTCCATCTGTACTATGAAGCGCCGTCCGATCAACTTTGCGGCATTTGGCTGAATCTGGGCTGAAAGTATATCCCGGTACACTTCAGAATTCATCCGGCTACTCTTGTCTGCTGTTATGTCATCAATAAACACAAGTGACCCAGTGCCATTGAAAGCCATGCATGCCCATGCCATCACATTGCCTCCACCATGTTTTACAGAGGATGTGGTGTGCCTTGGATCATGTGCCGTTCCCTTTCTTCTCCAAACTTTTTTCTTCCCATCATTCTGGTACAGGTTGATCTTTGTCTCATCTGTCCATAGAATACTTTTACAGAACTGAGCTGGCTTCATGAGGTGTTTTTCAGCAAATTTAACTCTGGCCTGTCTATTTTTGGAATTGATGAATGGTTTGCATCTAGATGTGAACCGTTTGTATTTACTTTCATGGAGTCTTCTCTTTACTGTTGACTTAGAGACAGATACACCTACTTCACTGAGAGTGTTCTGGACTTCAGTTGATGTTGTGAACGGGTTCTTCTTCACCAAAGAAAGTATGCGGCGATCATCCACCACTGTTGTCATCCATGGACGTCCAGGCCTTTTTGAGTTCCCAAGCTCACCAGTCAATTCCTTTTTTCTCAGAATGTACCCGACTGTTGATTTTGCTACTCCAAGCATGTCTGCTATCTCTCTGATGGATTTTTTCTTTTTTTTCAGCCTCAGGATGTTCTGCTTCACCTCAATTGAGAGTTCCTTAGACCGCATGTTGTCTGGTCACAGCAACAGCTTCCAAATGCAAAACCACACACCTGTAATCAACCCCAGACCTTTTAACTACTTCATTGATTACAGGTTAACGAGGGAGACGCCTTCAGAGTTAATTGCAGCCCTTAGAGTCCCTTGTCCAATTACTTTTGGTCCCTTGAAAAAGAGGAGGCTATGCATTACAGAGCTATGATTCCTAAACCCTTTCTCCGATTTGGATGTGAAAACTCTCATATTGAAGCTGGGAGTGTGCACTTTCAGCCCATATTATATATATAATTGTATTTCTGAACATGTTTTTGTAAACAGCTAAAATAACAAAACTTGTGTCACTGTCCAAATATTTCTGGACCTAACTGTATGTGAACCATAATTATCCGAACCTCCAAGATTTCATTATCACCCATCCGGTATTTCTACAAATTTTGCCTTCCCAATGACAATGTAACTAATTCCTATATGTATATAAAGTATCTATACGGAGCCGGCAGCGCATTCTGTGCGATTATTTCTCTCTTCCACCAACCAGCCCCTTACACAGCAGAAAAACAATTTGTTATTCCTTCATGCCAATTAGGCCGAGTATTTCCCCTCCAAAATATAGTTGCCGTTTTAATGAATGTCCACAAATAAATCCAGTCTTTATTTTCCCAGCATCTCTATGTTTTAATTAAGCCTCCAGGTACAATATATCCTTTTATTTACATGTGTGAAAGTCTTTGATTAAGTCCACACACACATGTCTTGCATGGAGATATTGTCCCCGTAGTGTTTTACTTATTTATAGTGTAAGTACATTTTTTTTTTGCATTTATATTTAATAGCTTCCCTGCAGAGACAGTAAAATATCATTGATTCTTTCTTGGCAGGGCAATTGATTGCAGCTAGCTGTTGGATTTACAGGAGATCAAAGCTGGGGCTCTTGACTAGGCTCTCCCAGTAGTGTACTGTATTTCATGTAAAGACTTTTGAAGTATTGTACATTCCTTAACTTTTGTATAGAAGAGAAGTTTAAAATTTATGAATTGCCAACTTAATGTAGCTCTTTGTGATTTGTCTCAAGACCTGGGCTTTACGTTATCTGCGGCAGAGATAACTAAACTAAAAATTGAAATAAAACCTTCAGAGGACGGTAGCCGTCCCTTATCCCTCTAAGCCAACTAGAGCACTTATAAAAAAAAATAATTAAAAAACAATGCCTGATTCCCGAAGGTCTCACAATGGCCATGTGTTCTTCAGAAGTGGTCACCATATTGCATTGGCATACATTGGGGATTACAGAGGTGGTTGCTCAAGGGGCATAAGAGGAGCTTCTTAGGGTTGCAAGATTAAAAAACAAAACAAGTAAAAGGGGTATAGCTAACGCTAAAGATCCAGAGCAGTGCAAAAGCACCAGAACTTTGGGCCGTTCCCATAGATCACCGAATGAGCACAACTTTGAGCCGAATCAACGGGATGTCAATATGCTTGGATCCTGTGGTAGAGCCATAGACTCATTGCCCCACCACTTTCCATGCTCCAGTGTCACGCTAAGGATGGGGAAGTACCAAGTAAATGGCAAAAAGTAAGGGAAACCCAGTGTCTAGGAAAAGGGATAATGGTGACCCCTGACCAAACCTACTTCCAGTCCCTGGGGTCCCTCAATACCCTGGATAGGTTCTGCACCTATGCGCCAAGCCGGATACCTGACCCTAGGTGTCCCTAGTCCTGTACTTTAAATATCGAACAAATGAGATGAGCACTTATTCAACCCCACTAAATAAGACAACAAGGAGGACACACAGGGGGAAAGTACAATAACTATTTATCCACAGATGACAGAGGTAGACGTTCAGCAAAGTAACAGCAACAACACCACAGCTGAGTACCAGCCACCTGCTTGCAACCAGAGCTTCAATGAACTGAATAATATCACCAGCACCAGTCCAGGGAAGATGGGAGTATTTAAGCACAAGGGGAAGACTGATAATCAGCAGCTGGATGGAATGAGAGCTCCGCTGGGTCTTAAAGGGGAAGAGATGTAAACCCAGCAGGAAAGCTAAATAAATAATGAATACTAACAGCATGAACAATAGAAAGTCAGGGAGCATTTTGCACAGCCAAACACTGTGACCTTCTATTGTCAGAAACTACATGACACCTGTGACACACCTGTGACATCCAGTCTATAAAACATCAGAATTTTTACAAAGACTTCACTGCATTGCAGCACCTGTGTCATCCCTGTGTATATATCCCTGTGTATATTTTTTTTTTGAGGGGTGGTGGTTGGGGTGGGGGTAGGAGTGGCATTATTACTTTTGGACTAGGCACCCAGGGAAAATCATTATTTGTTTTAAGGGGGCACTCAGGGTCATTATGATCTGATGATACTTGACCTGAGAGCTGGCAACTCACAATATTATGTCTGATTGTGACTAGCTGAACAACAACGGAAGTTACATTTCATTAACAATCCTAAATGATATTATGGTGGGTGGTGTAAATAAAATAGAGAATGCCTTAACTGATTTACAAAAGTAGGGCTATGTACACACGATGCAGATTTGGTGCAGAAATTTTCTGCATGAAATCTGCACCTTCTGGAAGAAAAACCTCACAAAAAAACGCACCCAAAAATGCATGCGTTTTGGTGCATTTTTGATGCTTTTTTTTATTAATTCAATGGCTCGAATTGCTAAAAAAACGCAGGAAAAAACTCACCAACAATTGACATGCTGCACCAAATCTGCATGAAAAAAAAAACAATGTGCGCACAGCACTACAGAAATCTCATAGACTTTGCAGGCTTCAGGATAGATAGGCAGATTTTGGTGCAGATTTCTAAAAAAAAAACGAATCAAAATCCATATAAAAAACACAACATGTTGCACATAGCCTTAACATTTATGATTGCAAAGTTGCACTCATTGAGCTGTTTTACAATCCACATGTAGGAGCTGGATCACAGCAAAGACCACTGTGTTTTTTATCCACAGAAATATTGATGATACTTGTGAATATTTATGTATAATGTATAAAGGGCATTGACCCTTGAGATGTGATTACTTCCCCTTTTGGGTGTTTAGCATGACGTTGCAATTATCATCAAATAATCATTAGGGAAATTTGCTCTGAAGCTTCTACAGTACAAAAATACATAATTTAGGTGTAAAACACATCCAATGAATGCTGAAGATTAAGTAATTTAACATTTTATAAAGGTTTTCGGCTTGAGATGATACAGCAACCGGAAGAGGTTTCATTTGTTTGGAACTTAGCGGGTCATCACGTTAGCAAACGGGACGGGAATAGGGAGTGAATTGGAGTCACAAGCTGTTACTGTCGAGGAGAACTATAAGATGAAATACTTAATTAACTTCTGGAGATAGAGCACTGTGAGAAGTGTGTTCAATGAAATCAATTCTCTATACATAAGCCAGTCAGTCTTCAGAGGAACCCAAGATGGCCCCCAATATCACAGACCCGCCCATCAGAGGATCACCAAGATGGCCCCAGATGACATAGACCCGCCTACGATGACGCCCACCAATCAGCTCATGGACTAAAACATTGTTCAACCCACTGACCAATGAACACATCCGGACATGCCCCTTTCCAAGGTTATATCAAGGCATACTTCAGTTGAAATAAAGCAGAGTCTGGGCCAAATTTGGTCGAGGAAAGATGTATATCCGACTGTGTGTCTGATCTCATTTTTCAAGCATGCACGCGATACATACCAATTAGAATCAGGCAGTAGGCAACTTGTGGAACTTTGTAAGAATTCACCTTAACATTACTTCCACCTATTATATACTCTGACTCCCTCCTCTTTATCAACGCGGTAATGTTTGACATAATCGGTCACCTCCACAAGCTCTTGTACAGGGTTATAGGTGTTCACTGGTTTAAGGTCGTTGCTTCCACAACATAAGGTCTCACTAAAACTATAATATCTGTCACTCAGACCTTTAGTAAATTAAGTGCTACACATAAGGGAAAGAGGACATTTTTTTACATCCTTGCCTCCTACTGTGGTGCAGCAGAGAATATACAAGATTAAGGTGATCCGTATCATAGCTACTGATCAGGGAAGGGACAGAGGAGTGGTCGCCATTGGCTCCTGATCTGAATAGTCCCACCCAAAGCTAACGCTACCCAGGGCCGTATTAGCCAATAGGCGGAATTCAATATGTGAGTGCTGCAGGGGCAGAGGAGGAATAGGGATCAGATTGTGCCCAGAGGGAAGAAAATGCTGGCTAGTGGTACAAGACGTGTAATGATGTCATGGTCATGGGATCCATGTGGGAGGAGCCACAGAGTATTGCCGGCTGGAAGCAGCAGGAGGTAAAGAAAGGAGAAGCTGGAAGAGATGGGGACACATGTGACCCTGGTGGCCAAATATCGACATCACTACAAATAACTACTGCAGAAATGAACTTGACATATCATTAGCACAGTGGTTAATTTATATGGACACAGCCAAGCACATCTGTATCCCACTGGTGAGCGACAACATTTACTCAACCACAGAGGATGAGGTTTGTTTCATCACTTCACACAGGAAAGTGGCCACGTGACCTCATACATGCAATTTGCATATTTGCAGTCATATGCACTAAATGTGTTCAGCTTCTCTCAACCTAAATCTAGAAAGGCACATGACCATAAGTATGCAAATCGCATGCATGAAGTTGTGCGTCCGCCGCTTGCACTGAGAATACTGGGGAATTGTGATAGTGTGCACACCACACGCTGTACAATTTGGCAGTCTGCAGTCACATAAAATCTACAGTTAGGTCCAGAAATATTTGGACAGTGACACAAGTTTTGTTATTTTAGCTGTTTACAAAAACATGTTCAGAAATACAATTCTATATATAATATGGGCTGAAAGTGCACACTCCCAGCTGCAATATGAGAGTTTTCACATCCAAATCGGAGAAAGGGTTTAGGAATCATAGCTCTGTAATGCATAGCCTCCTCTTTTTCAAGGGACCAAAAGTAATTGGACAAGGGACTCTAAGGGCTGCAATTAACTCTGAAGGCGTCTCCCTCGTTAACTTGTAATCAATGAAGTAGTTAAAAGGTCTGGGGTTGATTACAGGTGTGTGGTTTTGCATTTGGAAGCTGTTGCTGTGACCAGACAACATGCGGTCTAAGGAACTCTCAATTGAGGTGAAGCAGAACATCCTGAGGCTGAAAAAAAAGAAAAAATCCATCAGAGAGATAGCAGACATGCTTGGAGTAGCAAAATCAACAGTCGGGTACATTCTGAGAAAAAAGGAATTGACTGGTGAGCTTGGGAACTCAAAAAGGCCTGGGCGTCCATGGATGACAACAGTGGTGGATGATCGCCGCATACTTTCTTTAGTGAAGAAGAACCCGTTCACAACATCAACTGAAGTCCAGAACACTCTCAGTGAAGTAGGTGTATCTGTCTCTAAGTCAACAGTAAAGAGAAGACTCCATGAAAGTAAATACAAAGGGTTCACATCTAGATGCAAACCATTCATCAATTCCAAAAATAGACAGGCCAGAGTTAAATTTGCTGAAAAACACATCATGAAGCCAGCTCAGTTCTGGAAAAGTATTCTATGGACAGATGAGACAAAGATCAACCTCTACCAGAATGATGGGAAGAAAAAAGTTTGGAGAAGAAAGGGAGCGGCACATGATCCAAGGCACACCACATCCTCTGTAAAACATGGTGGAGGCAACGTGATGGCATGGGCATGCATGGCTTTCAATGGCACTGGGTCACTTGTGTTTATTGATGACATAACAGCAGACAAGAGTAGCCGCATGAATTCTGAAGTGTACCGGGATATACTTTCAGCCCAGATTCAGCCAAATGCCGCAAAGTTGATCGGACGGCGCTTCATAGTACAGATAGACAATGACCCCAAGCATACAGCCAAAGCTACCCAGGAGTTCATGAGTGCAAAAAAGTGGAACATTCTGCAATGGCCAAGTCAATCACCACATCTTAACCCAATTGAGCATGCATTTCACTTGCTCAAATCCAGACTTAAGACGGAAAGACCCACAAACAAGCAAGACCTGAAGGCTGCGGCTGTAAAGGCCTGGCAAAGCATTAAGAAGGAGGAAACCCACCGTTTGGTGATGTCCATGGGTTCCAGACTTAAGGCAGTGATTGCCTCCAAAGGATTCGCAGTAAAATATTGAAAATAAAAATATTTTGTTTGGGTTTGGTTTATTTGTCCAATTACTTTTGACCTCCTAAAATGTGGAGTGTTTGTAAAGAAATGTGTACAATTCCTACAATTTCTATCAGATATTTTTGTTCAAACCTTCAAATTAAACGTTACAATCTGCACTTGAATTCTGTTTCATTTCAAATCCAATGTGGTGGCATGCAGAGCCCAACTCGCGAAAATTGTGTCACTGTCCAAATATTTCTGGACCTAACTGTATGTCTTGCTGCCCGCCTAAATTTAGGGGTATATGGCCAAAAAGGACATCCCACAGTGCACACTGTAACTCCGTCTACATCATTATTGTGAATGAGCCTGTGTCGCCCAAGGTTATGGGGTACTCGGCCCCGGGCTGTATAACTGAAGAAATGTCACTTTGGTGGCCGTTGCCCAGTCCCGTGCCCTGGGTGCTTTTTAAAAAGGGGATATTTACAGGGGATTTTGAATAAAGTTCATACGTGACGCCACTTGCAGTTTTGCGGCAGTTTTCACTACTGGGGCTGGTGTTAGTGGCAGCCTGGATGTTAGACCCTCCGCAAGCAGGATCAGGCCCCAGAGGATAGTAGATGTAGATCGGTGTTGAAAGAACGTAGGCCACACAAGGGGTTGCACTGTAACTGGTTCCTTTACTCACAGTAAGCTGGAAACTGGTCACCCGAGGCCGGCTGGTCTCAACCGCATGTCCCCTTAGTCCCAGTGCCGGTTTAGTGACCTGGTGGCTTCTTTCCCCTGCACCTGTCTTTGGTTGGTGGTTCCCCGTGGCTTGGAGCAGATGGGGGTCTCCTCCTGGTAGTTTCTTAACAGCAGTCTGTATAACGGTAGCGTGAATTTTGTGGGGTTGGAGTCTCTGGTCCTGTCCCCGGTTCTTCCGTTGCTACTGTGTCCCAAACTTCAAGGTCAGTGAGGTCCTTGATGGTCCCCTCACTGTGCAGATTTTATCAGGTCTGCCTGGAGCGTTTGCCTGACCTAGGATTCTGTACCTCGTTGGTGTGTAGTTCCGGGAGCACTCCACCATACTCCACCGGCAACTACCCACCTGGGCCCTCAGGTCACTATTCACTCTTGACAGTCCTTACTCTCTCTCTGTCACCGACTCACTGACTGTCTGTCCACTGTCTGCCCCTCCCACCTGCTTGTCTAGTGGACTGGATTGGCTCCACCTCTAGGTAGCCATCCATTGGTCCAACCCTAGCCTGGTAGCCTTGGTTTTTACTGGCACTGGTCTTCTGGGTCCCTAGGGGGTAGGCCCTGCATCCTGGTGGGGATGGAGTACCGTGTAGCTCCCTGATGGCTTTAGGGTCGCTACACGCCCATCAATACATTCTCTCAAATCTTGTTTTGCTTTGGACATAAGCGATTTTCTATTTCTTTTAGCATTTTTTCATTCTGAGCAGAGCGGTGGAGATTCGGGTCCTGAGACAGCAAAAAATTTGCTCAGAATAACAGATGCAAAAATAAAAAATTACAAAAAGTAATTTTCGAAAGTAACTTTACCTTTATATAAAGTACGTTGCAATAATAAAAAAATATGAAAATAGACGCATTACGCAAAAACAAAACTGAGACCATACCGTATTTTTAGGATAATAAAACGCAGTTTTCCTCCCAGAAATTTAGGAGGAAAACAAGAGGTGCGTCTTATAATCCGGATGTAGCTTACCAGGGGTGGTGTGGTAGAGAGGGATCACAGGAGGCAGGGGAGATGCTGCGGGTTGCAGGGGCTGTACTAAGGGCTTACTGCGAGAGGCAGGCTGTGCTGCGGGCTTACTGTAGGCGGCAGGCTGTGTTGTGAGCTTACTTCGGGCAGTGGGCTGTGCTGCGGATGAGGCTGGACGTTGTGCTGGTCATTGTGTTGTGGGCGGTGAGGCAGGAGCCATTCTGAAAATGTTGGCAGTGCGGGCTTAAAATAATGGCCCTCAGAGTCGGCGCGTGTGCACATGGAGCTCTCGGCTCAAGATCTCATCTGCATATGTGCCGCCTCCAGTCCGTTGATTCCCTGCAGTGGACTTAAGAAAAATGGTGCCCGAAGGTGGCGCGTGCACAGATGAGATCGCGGCTTGTCATTGGGCCGAGAGCTCCATCTGCGCACGCACTGACTTTGAGTGCCATTGCTTTGAAGCCCGCACTGCCAACAGCTTCTGGATGCTCCTTCTGCCTCACAAGACCGCCACCCACAGCGGGCATCTGGGACACCCGCTTCATTGCCCACAGCATCGCCCTACTCCACCACCGCCCCTGCCTCCTGTGACCCCGCTCCACCACCACTGCCATCCCCCTCCAGTAAGCCAGCACCGGATTATAAGACGGACCCAATACTCCCCCTCCCTCCCTTCTTATTACTCTAAATTTGGGATGCGTCTTATAATCCAGAGCGTCTTATAAAATGAAAAGTACGGTATATGGCATATGATTATAATCTATAAGTCCGTTCACAAATTAGCACTTTTGTTTGTCCCCAAATAAAAGTTAAAATGTATTTGCAATTAATCTGATTGCACCAGAAATATTAAAAATCCATTTTGATCCAGACGCTTTGTGTCTACTTAATTCTTGACAATCACAATACAGACAATGCACAAAAAAAACTAATATACTGCTAATTTATGCAAAGGCATGTGGCAATTAAATGCCTGCTTCTAAATACAAATGTTTCCTGCATTCCTCATAAACAATAGCAAGTGGATGATTTCGTAAAGGTTGAATTCAACATACCATTATATTAAAAAGTTTATAATTATAAATGTCAACAGAGGGACACTACAGTTCAGAGACAACTGATGAGGCACAAAAGCATTAACCCTATTTAATCATTAATGAAAGAGTAAATGAAGCATTTCAAAAGAAATTAGAATAATCAAGGTTACCCTATCTATACAGGAATTTAAATTAGCATATATTTCATATTTCTAGACATACGTGTCTAGTGAACCATATATAAGTCATGATGAAATTCTAAAGTAAAAACTAAAGTTTGTTAATACAAACCAGGGTATACATCTGTGCCATTACTACTACCCTAAAGGGTCACAGCTGTACCAAGTATCAGTAGGTTCAACTCAAAGGAAAACAGCCTACAATATTAGGGACATTACATATCAATACATTGAAGAACTACATTTAAAGGATGGTATCATAGGATGATGACACCTTACATAGCTAATGTGGTCAACTCTTTGTCCATCCCTGCCTTGAACCATCAGGTACATGCTCCACTTGACCCCTTAGAGGTAAGCCTGATGACATGTAAGACCACCTTACATCATATGTATCATCTGTGAAGATGTTCTTTTTATTTACTTGAGTCTTGTTACGCATTTGTCTTGTCTTTTTGGCCAAGCTCCATTCCCTTCCTCTATTGCCACCAACATCTTGTTCCTTTTCTTGCATTCATCTCCCTAAATTACTTTCTACTGCTTGCATCTGTAGGTGGTTAACCCATCATTTGTTGCAAGCATCATCTGTGAAGATGTTCTTTTTACGAGTAGTTACTTGGGTCTTGTTACGCATCTGTCTTGTCTTTTTGGCCAAGCTCTATTCCCTTCCTCTATATCCATCAACATCTTGTTCCTTTTCTTGCATTCATCCCCTTCAATTTCTTTCTACTGCTTGCATCTGCAGCTGGTTAACTCATCATTTGCTGCAAGCATCATCTGTGAAGGTGTTCTTTTTATTTACTTGGCTCTTGTTACGCATCTGTCTTGTCTTTTTGGCCAAGGTCAATTCACTTCCTCTATATCCACCAACAACCTATTCCTTTTCATGCATTCATCTACCTAAAATACTTTCTACTGGTTGCATCTGCAGCTGGTTAACCCATTGTTTGCTGCAAGCATCATCTGTGAAGGTGTTCTTTTTATTTACTTGGGTCTTGTTACACATCTGTCTTGTCTTTTTGGCCAAGCTCCATTCCTTTCCACTATATCCACTACCATCCTGTTCCTTTTCTTGCATTCATCTCCCTAAATTATTTTCCACTGCTTGCATCCGCAGCTGGTTAACCTATCATTTGCTGCAAGCATCATAGACTGTTATTAGAGTTGGCTCATATTACACACTATCTGATGTAGATTCTCCTTTCTTGATTTGAGTGTTGCTTCAGACCAAACATTTTGCTTTTCATCTGCTATCCTGGTTGTGTGGCTTCTGGTGTGTCCTCCCTCTCTTGTTTGTCTACCACCCAGCATAACGTATTGTCTGAGTCCTTACTGCTCCATGTGCCTTCCAGCCTACTGTACCAATGTTGTGGGTCCACCATGAGCTGAGGCTTTGTGAATCCAACTGAAGAAGTGAGAGTAACAGGACTGACATTGATTGTTCATGATGTCGCAATTCGATTGTGCACTGCCGTAACCTGTGCCTATAACCATGTTGCAAGTACTCCACTACCCCTCAACAGGATTCTGTGCAACTACATGTATGCCTTGATTGAGGTATTTCACTTCAGAGTTCAAGTCTCTTTGCAAAGGCTTAGGCAACAAAGATAGACTACTCTAGGGAAGCAACTTGAGGATTCTTTCTGTGACATCAAAGTCAAGAGTAGGTTTCCAAGTCAAGAATCGATAATTCCTTGGACTTCATATCCCAGTCTTTGTTTTTATCACAGTTAAATATAATACAGCCTCTTCTATGTGGTATCCATTGTCAAAAATGATTTTGCACTTTCCATACCTAGTGTGTAAGCATTCTAAAGGTTAACATCCATCTTATCTGTTTTGGTCATGTTCCCAATATGTGGACCCTATAGTCTATAATCATTTTGGAGATAGCTAGATAGAGGTTTAGGGTCTATGAAATGTTCTAGTCTTCACTTTAGCCCGGCCACGTTTGCTTGGACCTTGCTACAAAAGAATCCCCAGGTTATGGTCTGCAGAATAGAAATGGATTAGTGAGAATAGAGCTAATTAAACAAAAGCATAGTAAAGAACAGAGCCAGAAGAATCATCAGACCAAAGAGTGAAGGGTAGTTAGGAATGAAGTTCAGGGTTGCAACTAAGAGTTGTACAACTGGTACCAAACAAACAGCTCCAAGGGTGAAGCAGAGCGGGTATCCAGGAACTAGACCAGTATCACAATTAAGGACAATTAAGAGTGAAGTTCAAAAACAATGGTATTGTTTATGATTTAGAATGGGGGCCAGGTATGAACCTTAATTAACATGCAGAGCATGGCAAGATGAATACCCTTTAAATAGAGGGAACGGCCTTGAGTCACTCTGGCAACATATTGTGCAAAGACCCTGATATCAGAGGAATTGGACGACAGTGTAATGTGTATGGTGCTTCCTTAAGGGTGCTTTACACGATGCGACATCGCTAACGATTGCTAGCGATGTCGAGCACAATGGCTCCCACCCCCTTCGCTCGTACGACATTTGGTGCTCGCTGCTGTAGCGAACATTATCGCTACGGCAGCGTCACACGCACATACCTGGTCAGCGACGTCGCTGTGACCGCCGAAAAATCCCTCCCTCAAGGGGGGAGGTGCGTTCGGCGTCATAGCGACGTCACAGCGGCGTCACTAAGCGGCCAGCCAATAGAAGCGGAGGGGCGGAGATGAGCGCGACGTAACATCCCGCCCACCTTCTTCCTTCCGCATTGCCGGTGGACGCAAGTAAGGAGATGTTCGTCGCTCCCGCGGTGTCACACATAGCGATATGTGATGCCGCAGGAACGACAAACAACATCGTACCGGTGGCAGCAGCGATATTAAGGAAATGAACGACGTGTCAACAATCACCATTTTGGAATGATTTTGCGATCGTTGATCGTCGCTCATTAGTGTTACACGCTGCGATGACACTACCGGCGCCGGATGTGCACCACTAATAACGTGACCCCGACGATATATCGGTAACGATGTCGCAGCGTGAAAAGTACCCCTTACTCTCCCCCGACAGATTATGTTGGAAAAGAGAAGGATCGAGCACATCAGATTTCTGATGGCCAAGGAGTCTGACAGGGGCTCTTCTCATAGAGAACCCAGGAGCACGTTGACAAGCCAATGTCATGCGATGTTCAGCTCTGCACACTCCTGCAGGCTCTGTGGCGTGAGACTCTATGGCGTCAGACTCTGTTCACACTGCAGAGTCTGACAAGCAACCTGAGGCTTGTGGAGTGTTCAGCCAGGGTTGGGCATTGGCTGGTTCAGGTTCCCTAGTCTTCAGCTCTGCAGGAGTTAATCCTGCAGATTGGTGAGCAGGACCAAATGCTCAGGTTGCTGATTGCTATGTGCAGCTGTCTCCTTCCTATATTAAGCACGTCTTTATTTCTTTTTCTGCCAATGATAGCTTATGCGAACCCGGTTTTGTTGTTACTCCTGTTTATAGGTGATTTGTGCTGCACTTCTGAGTGGTGTCAGCGTTTCCCTGTTGTGCGTTACTTTCCTTCCATTTTCGTTATTCGTTATTCCCCAGTACACATGTTGTTCTCCTGTGTGTTTTGAGTGCTGTGTATATGAGTTTCTGTTCTCCCTTGTCATTTTGGGGGGTTTTGTTTTTGTGTTTTTGTATAGCTCAAGAATAAATAAATCACCAAACATAACATCATAGAAAAAAGTAGGATATAACAAATAAAAATTGTCAGACTAGTGTTTCCTACCGTGATATTTGTCATAGTCAATAACGTTATGAGTTTTCTGACTACTATTATTTTATTACCCAGCCATTAGGTGGCACTTCTAGGGAGAAGACCTAGACTTCTACTCATGCCCTCTGATTCCCAGACTAGTAGCGCCTTATGATTATAAACCTACAACTTCCCTAAAAGGGAGGGTCCCATTAAGAATGCAAAACCAAGAAAGATCCCAGTGATCACTTGTACCAATATATAGAGTAAAAGGAAGACCGCTGGTATAAAAGAGACCAAAACGCAAATTATATGGTGAAATCCACAGAATTTTTAATAATAAAGTGTGCATGACATAAGGGCAGACAGTACAGGCAGACAGAGTGTTAAAATCGCCAGACACAGAAAATGCACAAACAGCACCAGCAGATGGAAGACCAGCCACTAAACACGTGGGTCAGATTATAAACAGGCCAAATAGCCAGAAAAAAAGAAAGGAAAAGCAAATGAGTCAAAGGGTAGATTACCCATATAAAGCTTTCCCTAAAAACAATGCCAATAACATGTCATATCATGAAGTTATGGTAGATTTACCTTGAGACATGTTAAAGCTGTTTAGCAGGCAGGCTGGTGGTGGTGGGCGGGGCCTCGACGCGCGTTTCACCGGGCGTGGCTTCGTCAGGAGGCTGGCCATCGTGCATAGCATGTGGGTTTATAAAGTAAATGACAGGGATCAAAGGCAAATCAGCGCGCTCCGCCTCATGTTGCCCCACCTTCCAGGGCAGGGGCCACCGGGCACCACTGACGTCATCCCTCCATTCATCACAGAAGCACCCGGAAGCCCCCACCGCAGAAGGCGCAGACAGCGCATGCGCGTGTCGCGTCTGTGCCCTAAGTAACACCCACCTAATAATGACGTGGGGTAAAAATAATTAGAGAAGGGGAGGAACAACCGGACGTATATGTCACGGAGTTCAGGCATAAGGACCCTCCTACCACAGAGGACGCTGATCGCGCATGCGCGCGTCGCGTCTGGGCCCTGAATACAGCCGGCCAGACAAAACATGGGGGAGTGTCAAATGACAGGGTGGCTACGTCACGGGGTTCCAACACCGGAATCCCCATCACAGAGGGCGCAGACAGCGCGTGCGCGCATCGCGTCAAAGGACTAAATACAAGGTCTCCCAGCAACCGTAAGGTAAAGAACATAATAGCATAATATCTGGGAGTATAAATCCAAGCACCTGCGTGTTAACCCAGACGCATGAGTACTCCAAAAATGGAAACGGGGGGCCGTTTGAAGCCGCCGCTGCTGCTCGGGTCCGGGCCTTCAGGGAGTGGTGGCTCGAGGGTCTCCTGCGGACACTCCGAATGAAAAGGTGGGGGTTGGACGTATATGTATGGGCTGAGCCGTATTAGAGTTCGTGACGCCACCCACAATGTGTGGTGAGGTTGGACACCACCGCTGCTGTGACGGGGCACCTGGGGGAGATGTTGTGCAGCAAGTTGTTAACCCCTCCGTGGGCAGGGATAATGGCCCCGGGACCCGGTGGGTGTTGGTGCAGGGAGATGGGCGACCGCAGGGTGCTGGTGTACTCACTATGAAGGAAACAAACGAGTCTCTGGTAAACCAAGTTTATGGTGGTCCATGCCCGCAGCCGGCTGCGTTCTGGTCCCCCACCCGGCTGGTGGTCTCTGTCTTTCTCCTGCACATTTTTAGAATGGTGGACTGCCTGTGTCTGAAACTTCAGGAGTCCGCTCCCAGCTGGATGTGGCCTAAGGAGCCCTTGCCCGCAGACGCTGGCCCGTGGGATCTCTGAGCCTTGGCGGTGATTTTCTATCCCGAATCGGAGGGCTGTTGTCTTCTATTAGGGACTTTGGGTGGGACAGGACCTCTAGTCCTGGCCTCAATCGGTTAATTAACCAAGTCCAGTAGCTTCTGAACCTGGCTTCAGTGTCCGAGTTCCCCCCTGTGCGCTCCGGTTTCCGAGTCGGTTCCCCGGGTCGGTACTGGCGGGCTACAACCCTGTCCTGATCCACCTCGGTTCCACCGAGCCGTCTTCCCGGCTCCTGCAGACAGAGACCACCGTCTGCCTCCTAGCCAGTGGCACCAGGGCTCCTACCCTGGCGCCATTCAATTTGGGGTATTCGCCTCTACTGGAGCTGCACACCGCTCCAGTCCACACTCATCGCCAAATTGAACTTTAGACCGTTGTGTGTACTTTCCCGCCCCGGGCTGTCTAAACCCCTGGGTGGGCGTGCACCAACCGCCATGTCACACCCACTGGTTTGTCTGTCTGGCCCTTATGGGGGGGAACTAGGGTTTTGTGGTTGGCTGGTGTTACCTTATGTGGGGAAGGTGTAGTGCGGGGGCCTGTTTGTGACTACCTGGCCTGGCCAGTGCGTCCCACTCCCCCTTGGTTAAACACAGACCGTCCGCGGGCTGTCCGACCACCACCGGTTTATTTTGTAACTGCAAAAGATGAAAAAGTAAACATTTTGACAAATATAATAACATATTTACATTTCATGAATATTTATGGTTCTTCCCATAACGGGAGGCATTTTTACTTAAACGTTGCATAAAACATTTTTATTAACCGGGACGGGATGGGACCGGGTCCTTTTCAGCTCACCTCACCCAAACAAACCTAGCCTTGATGCTGCCTCTAAAACTAGGTCAGCACCCCTTTTCCCCAGTCCAGGAAACAGGTTCGGGTCTAGGTGGTGCCCACACAGGCCGGGTAATAAGTTCCTTACCCTGCAGTCTCTCTCAGAGGCCCCACGTCCAGGGGACCCCTGACCCGGATGGTCGTCACCGGTCTTGCTAGTGACAGGACCTCGGCATACACTACCGCAGGCCCTTCCTCCAACTAGCCTCTCCAGAGACAGCGACATGCTGAAAAGGGTGGTCCGGGGATTATTTCCAAGGCCCACAAAGTTTTGGGTTGGCCTGCAAGTTCTCGGCCGTGTCTTTTTAAATGGAACCAAACATTAAACGGTCCCAACAGGGACTTTGCGGGGAAGGTAGCCGGGAACCACTACCTCTTCAATACTCTTCATAATCGGGACTGGAGGGAGGTGGAGAGGGGTGGCTGCACTGCGGGGTACCTCTGGCTACCCTCCTCCGGACATCCAGGGCAAACCACCCCCTCTCACCACAGTGACTGGTGTAAGTCACCAGCTCCCCAGGCTCCAAGTCCCGGTCGAGATGTCCAACTGGCAGGTGCGGGTACACATCCCTCTGGGAGACAAAGATTTCGGCCTCCGTGCCCAGTTCAAAGATGAACCCCCATCCTTGCCTGGGGTCAAACTGCCGGACCTGGCCTTCGTATTTCGGGCCCCTCACCCGGAAGGTTGCATTACGCAGATTGTCTTTTTCAGCATAGGTCTGGGACAGTACTTACGCCTTCCTCTTCTCCCGTGCGGCTATCTCCCTGCCCAGCTGGCACTGCTGCCACTCCCAGTATGGAGCGTCTGCGGCCTGCTGTGACTACCTGGCCCAACACAGAACCTGTCACCAGATTTGGCCACTATAAACTGCGGCCACCAACACTGAGCTCTTATATATTGCATTATAACATGCTGTATATAAGAGCCCAGGCCGCTGTGTAGAAAGTAAAAATCACTTTATAATGCTCACTGAAGAGGTGGTGCGGTACAGACTGGTCAGATGGGTGTCTCCGTTCTCCAGTACAGTACAGTGCTCCTCTTTCGGCCATCTTTGTCTTCCTTTTTCTGAAGCCTGGGTTCATGATGCATCCTACGTCATGCACACAGGCCGGCATTGAGGTACTGAGCAGGGCAGATCAAAGTATTGTAGTATGCCTGCGCAGGACCTCAATGTTGGCTAGTGTGGATGACGTAGGACGTGTCATGCAACCAGGGTTCAGAAGAATGAGGACAAAGATGGCCGAAAGAGGAGGCGCCGGACACGGAGAACAGAGACACGCATCTGACCAGTCTGCACCACACCGCCCCTTAGGTGAGTATTATACAGTAATTTTTATGTTCTACATAGCAGCCTGGGCTCTTATATACAGTATTCTGGAATGCTGTATATAAGAGCTCACTGGTGGTGGCCACAGCTTATAGTCACCAAATCTGGTGACAGGTTCCCTTTAAAACTGCAGAGTAAAAATTGTAACAAGACATTTCTGTGCCTGTCCTCTTCGCGTCTTATTACTTATTAGTGAGAATATCGGTTGCATATCAAGCAGTTGTGTCTTACTTTAATACCGGCAGCCGATGCCATAAGCGCGAGGCAAATGGCTGCCTATAGCTTATCTAAATTAAACACAGTGACCCAACTACAATTTTGTTCTTATCTGAGTCTTAATAGGAGATAAGAAGAAAGACTTTAATAATTACAACAAGAAAATTCTGGATAGATATTCAGCACGGGTTATTACTCAAGAGCATTGCAGATTTGTCTTGCCTGCTCTAGAAAATATAAAAATTCATACCAAACAGAAAGCGCGATAAGCGTTGGGAAGATTACTAGTAAATTGCTGAATGAATATAA
Source organism: Anomaloglossus baeobatrachus (assembly GCF_048569485.1). Classification (NCBI taxonomy): domain Eukaryota; kingdom Metazoa; phylum Chordata; class Amphibia; order Anura; family Aromobatidae; genus Anomaloglossus; species Anomaloglossus baeobatrachus. Next base: position 238,155,439 of record NC_134359.1, on the reverse strand, counting down.
TTTCTTGATGTTTGTATAATGAAACTTCCTTTGCTTGGAACCACTGGCTTTCTAATTGCTAATGCAACCATTCTAATTTTCTAATTAAATCATTTTGGTATTTCTTTTTTATTTTTTTTTTCCCCATTCGTTCTTTTGCAAGCAGCTTATCTCATACCGGAGTAGACTGGCTTTATTACTTAGGATAACATCACATTTATCTGAAAGCTGCAGAGTCTAGGGCAGAAGCCTGCAAACTGTAGTCCCTAAAGCCACTCAAAATTCATGTCAGGAATTGCTATGTTGATAACTGGGAAGGTTTTATCCTGCTTTAAAAAGAATCTTCTGGCAGAAAGTGAACATTCAGAGTTATTTTTTATATAGTTTACACATAACAGACTCATATACTCAAATATTCCACCCAAATTGGAACTGGAATCCATGGGGGTACTCCGAGTCACCTAAAAACCGCCCATACACATGAGATTAATTTTGTCCAAAGTACTCTCATTTTGGCAGGATCTAATGTGTATGAGGCCCCATGATTTTTGGAAAATGATAGGAAAGAGACGGATCATGTACCATATTTTTGGACTATAAGACGCACCCCAAGATTAGAAGAGGAAAATAGGGAAAAAAAAATTTAATTTAGAGAATAGGGGTCCATTTTGTTGTTTTGTGGTCCATCTAATGGGCCGAATGTAGCTTACAAGGGGGTGTGGGGTCACAGGAGGCCAACAGCGGCAAGAGTGGGCCGATTCTGGGAGAAGGAGGTGTCGTAGCGGCACAAGGCAGGAGTCATTGATCTCCCGGTGATGGAGGTGATGGACCTCAGGAAAATAGTGCTGGAGGCAGCACATGCGCAGATTGAAATCTAGGCTCTCCGAGATTTCAATCTACTCATGTGCCGCCTCTGGCACCATTTTCCTGAAGTCCATTGTGTCCGTCTCTGGGAAATCAATGGCATCTGCCTTGTGGTGCTGTGACACCCCCTCCTCCCAGCATCAGCCCACTCTTGTTGCTGCCAGCTTCCTGTGACACCAATTCCCCCTTTCCCGGTAAGCTACACTCGTCTTATAAGATGGACCATAAAACTAGAAGACAGACCCCCATTTTACTATTAGAAATTATTTTTTTCCTATTTCCCTCCTCTAAACTTGGAGTGCCTCTTATAGTCTGAAAAATACGATACATGATCCTTCTCTTTCCCATTAATTACCAAAAATCATGGGGCCTCATACGCATTAGATCCTGCCAAAATGAGAGTACTTTGGACAAAATTAATCTGGCGCCTGCCTTAAACCGCCAGTACACCCCTTCTCCCATCCCAGGTCCTGCAGCATCACCCCACTTGTGCCGCCGCCACTCGGCCCTGCCTCTTGTGATTCTGCTCCACTGGCACCGAGTCGCCCCCGGTAAGCTACATTCGGCTTATAAGACGCATCCACATTTTCGCCCAAATTGTTTTTGGGGGAAAAATGCTTCTTATAATCCGAATAATACAGAATGCTGAATTTCAATGTCCAACCTTTTTGTTTTCAGAGGAGATAAGACACCAACAGAAGTTTACTCCATTCTTTCCATTGAGTAAATATGGCTGAACCCACCATGCATGAATATATAGAGGTCAGAAAGGATAGTAGTGGAATGAATTGCCAACCATAACAAATTCCAGGACGGTCTGTAAATATAGGGCACTTTTTTGCCTTGTCTGTAAAAAAATTTAAGGCATCTGTGATTTTTTTTTTTATTTTTTTAAGTTGAAGAAACTTATACAATTTTGACTGTAGTTATCATCATTTACAGCTTACATGAATGCAGCTGACATCTCATATCAGAATTATGGGCTGTAGACATTAATCACTTATCATCATAATGATTTATTTTGTAAACTATTCTGTTCAATAAAATGCATTTAAGTTTATGGTAGAAAAGAAAAAATGTGCAAACGTTCACAGGGTATGAATATTTTTTCAAAGCACTGTATATGTGGGGCCCAGTTTATCATTTGTGGCAGTTTCTTTTTCTTTTTTGTCTTGTGCTATCCATTGCAGTTTTTGCACCAAAATCTTGAAAATGACACATGTGGTTCAAGAGTTTTGCGCAAAGTCAAAAACAGTCTTTTTAGCACAAAAAGTTGGACAATTTGCAAAATGGCACAAATACTGTGCCAACATTTTTAGCGTACATAAAGTCACTCCTAGGGAGACAAAATTACATTTGCGGCAAATTATTTTTATACATTTTTGAAAAGTCGCAAAATCAAAAACATCTAAAATCCTTAAACCTCACCAAGAGTGATGAACTAACAAAAACCTCAAGTAAACATGCATAAAATATTCAAAAGAGGGCAAATAGAAAGATAAATATGGAGCAAAGAAAAAAAATTAAGGCCAGAAACATTAAGGCCCTGATTTATCAGGATCGGTGGGGTTTTTTGCCAGACTTGATGAGAGGGCGACGTGGAGTCAGACGGTCTGGATTCATGAAGATGTGCCTTTTTGCACCACTCTAAGGGGTACTTTGCACGTTGCGACATCGCTAGCCGATGCTAGCGATGCCGAGCGCGATAGTACCCGCCCCGTCGTACGTGCGATATCTTGTGATAGCTGCCGTAGCGAACATTATCGCTACGGCAGCTTCACACGCACTTACCTGCTCTGCGATGTCGTTCTGGCTGGCGACCTGCCTCCTTCCTAAGGGGGCAGGTTGTGCGGCGTCACAGCGACGTCACACGGCAGGCGGCCAATAGAAGCGGAGGGGCGGAGATGAGCGGGACGTAAACATCCCGCCCACCTCCTTCCTTCCGCATTGGCGGTGGAGGCAGGTAAGGAGATGTTCCTCGCTCCTGCGGCTTCACACACAGTGATGTGTGCTGCTGCAGGAACGAGGAGCAACATCGTATCTCCTATTGGTGTGACATTATGAAAATGTCCGACGCTACACAGATCACCAATTTACGATGCTTTTGCGATCGTTTATCGGCACATCTAGGTTTTACACGTTGCAACGTCGTTACCGGCGCCGGATGTGCGTCACTTTCGATTTGACCCTGACGATATCGCAGTAGCGATGTCGCAACGTGCAAAGTACCCCTAAGAATCTTTACACCATTCCGTGACTAAAGTAAGATTTGTGGCAAAAGTAAAGCCACAGATCACGCCTCCGTCATGCTCCAGCTCCACCCAATTTGGCATAGCTGGGAGAAACTGGGAAAAACAAGCATGAAAGGGCCAATAGCAAAAAAAAAAATATTGCGCCATTTCAATTTTGCAACTTTCAAAGCAACTTACACCAGACTTCTTCAGAAAATACTTTAAAGGGAATCAACCACCAGGTTTTTGCCTTATAAACTATAGGCAGTGCCATAATGGCACTAGGAGGCTGATTACAATGATACCTTTAGTTGAGAAATCCGAGGCTTGATTGCAGAATAATCCTTGTTCAAACCTTTATAAATTACGTCATTTGTTCAGTGGCTTGAGCATCGGGGCGGGACTTTGTGGCTCAATTTCTCTTCTATCATTCCTCCTCCTGCTTTGCCTCCTTTTCTTCATTTAAATTGCGCACCACCATTACCGTTGTTGGAGGAGTGTGCGCATTGCTAGTGTGATGTTATCTTCAATCAAAAGTTGCCAGAATCAGCGCATGAGCAGACCACGATTTCTGGTGCAGTTTTATTGATGACAAAGTGGAGATGAATATGAGCGGCGCATGGCAGATTAAATTTTGTTTTCTCTTCAGTACATGCACCGCCACCACTTATAGTCATCTCCAGAGTGCCCTCAGTAATTGCAGTATGTACAAGCACTGATTCTAGTGCCATTTTATTGAAGACAATGTCACAATAGCAATGCGCATGCGTTGCCAACAGTGGTAATGGAGGGTGTGGCTCAAAATTTAAATGGAGGCAACTCAGAAAGAGGAATGATCACAGGAGGTCCCACCACAAAGTCCTGAACCGATGCTCAAGCCTGTATACCAATGTGACATCATTTCTGAAGGTTTGAACAAAGATTATTCTTCAATCAAACTGTGATGCTAGTCACTACTTATAGGTAGTACAAACGGTAAAGTAGTCAGGCAAGCCAGCATCTAGTATGTACACAGGGAGTACACAGAGGCGTAGTCAGGTCATGATCCAAGGGTCAGAATTCCAGGAGGGCATGTAATGGATTTAGGTAGAAAGCTGAGATGTCATCAGGTAACACTCCAAGGTCAAAAGCTGGGAGGTCATGGCAGTAACAGGGAGCGGGCAGAGGGAAGTCAAAAAACAGTCCGGGCTCAGGAAACAAAGATCAGGGCATAGCCAGGAACACAGGCCAACAGCACAACAACAGAACCAGAATGTATGATTGGCAAGGTTCTGGGAGAGCATGCTCAGTAAAGAAGCAGATCAATTACCAGAAAGATGGAACACCTGAGCAATCAGCACCGCCAAGAACCAGAATGGAAGCTGGCACTTTCAATCAACCTGCCAGTCAGTAGCCCAGCAGAGTGTCTCGTAGTGTGCAAGACGCAAGCCTCGGATTTATCAACTAAAGGTATCAGCATCCTGGTGCCATTATGGCACAGTCTCTAGTTTATAGGGCAAAAACCTGGTGGTTGGTTCCCTTTAATGAATTGGAACCTAAAAGCTCAACAAAAAGGCAAGTGCAAATGCAAGAATGGATGGGGCCTATAGCTTGTATTGTAAATGTTTAGACTGTAGGCAGATGATTATTCTGTTTCTTTCTAGTCACCAAGATTTAGCATTATAACATACGCATCAGTGGCTGTGAATAAGATTCCCTGTATTTCCCTGTATTTCACATTATTACACTAGACACCTTGAGACGCCATTGGAATGATTTATCCGTCACATCAGTTCTTCGCTAGCATTGTGCTTTGGAGAGAGGCCAGAGTAATTTACAAGAAAAGAAGATCGACTGCTCGGTGCATAGTAAATATTATTTTTTATTGCCAAATTAAATCTATGTGTTTAGGAGCTTACTTTAGCAATGCATGTTGCACCTGTTTAACATCAATAAAATAAATACTGGAATTCAACCTTGTAAACTGGCAAGATAAGGAGAAGGCGGCTTTATTTACTGGCTATGCTTTACAGGGATGGAAGCGCGATATTTGTCCCATTGGAAGTGTTTTATGTTGGTGATGTCAAAGTGTTTGTAGCCAGGATCCAAGCATTAGTGTGCCACTTTACGAGCCCCAATCGCACTGCCAAATGATACCGTGTCATTCTCAGACCTCAAAATCGTATTTTAAAGGTTGACATTGACGGTAATGAATGCAGGACATTGATGTTGGAGATTTAAAGGGATCGTCCAACATTTTAGGGTTATCTTAACCCCTTCACGACCTGGTTAAATAATTTTCGCACTCTTTTTGTTCTTCCCCTTCTTCCAAGATCCATTTATTTCTATCAATATAGCCACAACAGAGCTTGTTTTTGTGAGATAAGTTGTCAGCATTCACTTTACCATTTAATGTACTAAATAATGGGGAAAAAAATCCAAGCAGTGTGAAAGGGTTCTTGAGCCAGTGATCATTTGATTGCGTCTTCTATATACTGTAATACTGCGCCACTGCAGCATATACAAGAATTCACAACCTCTTATTAAGCCCAGTGTGTGGTTAGGCTTAGGAAGCGTAGAAAGATTGTAATAACAGGGCCAATGGGACCCAGAATGATAGCATTAAGTGATCATCCCACTTAAGCAGTTACGTGATTAAACAACAAACTCCAATCACTGCTGATAGATGCAGGTGCCGACTGTATAATACAGCCGGCACCCACTGTGTATGGGTCGGACTCAGCTCCTCAGCCTGTTCCATAAACCTCCAGTTGATCATGGACATGCAATCTATGACAGGTAGGGGTTCATTTAAATAGGCAGAATATGCAACACTGTTTAATTTCATATCACGGGTAAAAGTATCAGACAATCCAAGCCAGATTTCTGACTTAAAAAATTTGGAAATGTAACCACAAATATTACATTCACCAGCTCACAGCCGGCGTTAACAAGAAGGTAGTCATGACAGAAACAGGGGTCATCAGCTGACCACAGACTGTCACAATAATCCAACGGCACCCTACGATCACATCATGGTGCCACCAATGGGAGAAGGGAGTGGCGTGCTCCCTGCGGGCTTGTGTTAAATCCCTCTGATTGAGATTTACACTCAGATTTAACTAGTTAATAGTAGCTGGTGGATCCATGAATGGCTTGCTACTGTTTATAGGCACATGATCAGATGTCATGTGCAGGAAAAGATGAGGGCTCAGCGTGAAAGGGCAGGGACACGACTGATGACGTAAATGTACGTCATAGTTTGTGAAGGGGTTAATGGAAACCATTGGTCTGAGAGATCCAAAAATTAGTCCAAATCATAGCGTAAATATATTCTCATTGCAGACACAGATTTCATCTTTCATACATTCTCCAAAATTATTGTAAGATCTGCTCCTCTTAATAAATTTGCTGCATGTTACTCTAGGACAAATCAGTCTAAAGGCCCCGTTACACGCAATGACGTATCTAACGATATATTGCCGGGGTCACGGATTCCGTGACACACATCCGGCATCGTTAGCGACGTTGTTGCGTGTGACACGCACAAACGACTGTTAACAATGGAAAATACTCACCAAATCGTCCATCGTTGCACGTCGTTCATTTTCATAAAATTGTTGATTCTTGAGGACGCAGGTTGTTCGTTGTTCCTGAGGCAGCACACATCGCTACGTGTGACACCTCGGGAACGACAAACTGCCGCTTACCTGCGGCCGCCGGCAATGTGAAAGGAAGAAGGTGGGCGGGATGTTACGTTCCGCTCACCTCCGCCCCTCCGCTTCTATTGGGCGGCCGCTTAGTGACGCCGCTGTGATGCCGCACGAACCGCCCCCTTAGAAAGGAGGCGGGTCGCCGGCAACAGCGATGTCGCTAGGCAGGTATGTCCGTGTGACGGCTCCTAACGATATTGTGCGCCACGGGCAGCGATTTGCACAAACGACGGGGGCGGGTGCTTTCACCAGCGTTATCGCTAGCGATATCTCTGCGTGTAACACCCCCTTTAGTCTGGCATTATATGAAACCCCAGTCTTACTAAATTTCCTCTGTTATCATTACAGCAGCCAAAGCTTTATATATACAGTCATATGAAAAAGTTTGGGCACCCCTATTAATGTTAACCTTTTTTCTTTATAACAATTTGGGTTTTTGCAACAGCTATTTCAGTTTCATATATCTAATAACTGATGGACTGAGTAATATTTCTGGATTGAAATGAGGTTTATTGTACTAACAGAAAATGTGCAATCCGCATTTTAACAATATTTGACTGGTGCAAAAGTATGGGCACCTCAACATAAAAGTGACATTAATATTTTGTAGTTCCTCCTTTTGCAAAAATAACAGCCTCTAGTCACTTACTGTAGCTTTTAATTGATAAGGGTGCCCATACTTGGCCATCCCAATTTGCGGATTGCGCATTTTCTGTTAGTACAATAAACCTCATTTCAATCCAGAAATATTACTCAGTCCATCAGTTATTAGATATATGAAACTGAAATAGCTGTTGCAAAAACCCAAATTGTTATAAAGAAAAAAGGTTAACATTAATAGGGGTGCCCAAACTTTTTCATATGACTGTAAATAACAGCATAAAGAGGTGAACATTAAAGGGCACTTTACACGCTGCGATATCGGTACCGATATCGCTAGCGAGCGTAGCCACCCCCGTCTGTTGTGCGTCACGGGCATATCGCTGCCCGTGGCGCACAACATCGCTTACACCCGTCACACGAACTTACCTTCCTTGCGACGTCACTGTGGCCGCTTCATTTCTAAGGGGGCGGTACGTGCGGCGTCACAGCGACTTCACACGGCAGCCGTCCAATAAAAGGGGAGGGGAGGAGATGAGCAGGACAAACATCCCGCCCACCTCCTTCCTTCCTCATTGCGGGCGGCCGCAGGTATGAGGTTGAGCCTCGTTCCTGCGGTGTCACACATAGCGATGTGTGCGGCCGCAGGTACGACAAACACCCTCGCTACTGAATAGGCAACGATTTTTGGTAAGTGAACGTCTCACATACCAATGATTTTTGTCTCTTTTGCGATCGTTTAAGGTCGCTCATACGTGTTACACGCTGCGATGTCGCTAACGACGCCGGATGTGCGTCACAAACACCGTGACCCCGACGATATATCGTTAGCGTGTAAATGGCCCTTTACTTGTAGTTTCTATGTAAAACATATTCAATTTACAGATATTCTTGACCATTTGAGTGTTCTGTACACAGCTCTTATATCAATCAAGTGGATGCAGAATGTAAAGAGAAAGTAGTTTTGCAAAACAAAAAAAAAGGTTTTCATATTCTTGGTGATATGTTTGCATCCAATGCCAATATCCAATTAAAATTTTAAAGCCAAAATGTGTCTATGCATTTCATTTAAATAGGCATATGGAGTCAGGCAGTCCAGGCTGTCTATCTACTGCTTCTACCATGTCTTTTACCCTGAAATGCAAAATGCATTCTGTTCTACCAGCTGGGATTTTACATTAATGAGTATCCAAACTATAAAAGGTACAGATAAAGTTAGAAGGCGCTAAACTTGCTACCAATGATACATGAACTCTGCAAAACTATAGAGAGCTTGTTTGTCTCACGTCACCCAAAAAGGCACACAAACCCAAACCTTCACATAACCTGCCACTAGAGAAGAAACATAAATCATGGGACTACATTATACGATTTTATGGATAGCCCCATCAATATAACTTATTAAACG